>NC_138778.1:150821651-151111651 GCF_965119305.1 Pelophylax lessonae | reverse complement strand
CGGCCGATTGTTCGCCAGTCAGTACAGAATTCGGCCGACAATCGGCTGATTTGCAAGACTGGGCATGCTCAGAAAAGAAAAAACACAGGGAAAGTTAACCATCACATGACATCACTTCTGCAGTCGTCTGTTGTTGGCTGACAAAATTCGTGTGCAGTCTTTTGCAGTTTTCAACAGACACGACAGCCCTGGACAAAAGACAGCCGATCGTTCGGCCGACGATCAGTACGTGTGTACGGGGCTTAAGATTTTTTGAAGACTTTTTCCTTTAGATTTACCAAAACCAGATAATATGAGGTCAAACCTAAACACTTTCAATTTGTATGCAATCTGGCAGGCCCTGGCACTACATAGAAAAGGTAAATCTGAAGGAAAAAGTCTTCGGAAAATCTTATAGTGTGTATGGCCATACATGTTCAATTTTTGTTGTACAATTTTCTGATAGATTAACCACAAACCACATAATGTGATGTCAAAGCTAAACAACACATTCACTTGTATCCAATTAGGCAGGCCTTTGTACTACATACTTGAAGGTAAATTTCAAGAAAATTGGACAGAAAATTGTATGGCCATACACACTATAAGATTTTCTGAAGACTTTTTCCTTCAGATTTACCTTTTCTATGTAGTGCAAGGGCCTGCCAGATTGCATACAAATTGAAAGTGTTTAGGTTTGACCTCATATTATCTGGTTTTGGTAAGTCTAAAGGAAAAAATCTTCAGAAAATCTTATAGTGTGTATGGCCCATTAGTCTAAATAAAAAAAGCCACTTTGTGCTCATTCTGAGATTATTCAAAGCATTTCCTATGTGTGTTGACTTGATGTAGTAATTTTTTATATATATATCTATATATCTTTTTTTTTTTTTTTTGGGTTGTTGAATTCTGAGTTCTGGGGTTGCACTGCATATGTTCAATCAATTTGCAAATTCTCAGATTTGCAAGCTCAAACACTGCTATTTTTCAGAGTGTAATGTGGCTCTATATAGGAAGCAACACTAATATGGCTCCCCACTCAACAAATATATTAATTTCACACATATACAATGTTTTATTTTTGGGGTGTTGCTTGTCATATATAACAACAGACAGTTGTAGGTAGTTCAGGGATTTGAACACCCAAATACATTGTTGCATGGCAGCGGTGCTAACCACTTGGATATTTTGGTCAGTTTATTTAATCAAGCTCAAGCTCAATACATATTTGCAACATTTTTGCAAAACACAATTTACACAAACATAATCACTTTGTTACATTTATTTCATAATATATGTCACTGATAGTTTCTTAGCCTATCATTTTATATTTAAAATACAAATTTTTCACAGAAATAAATGTTTTAAACACCTATATATAATTTCCAGCATGCAGGATTATTTTTAAAAATTTGTTGATTTTATACAGTTTCACTAAACTAGGTTAATTATTTGGGAATTGTGGTCTCTGAGGTTTTTTTTTTGTTGTTTCTTGTTATCTTTATACCAAGCATACATGCACTGACACCTTAAGAGCCCATTCACATTGAGGCGACACGACTTCGGGGGGCGACCTGTGAAGTCGCGTGCACCACTGTGCACCGCGACTTGCAGAGACTTCACATACTGGAAGTCTATGCAAGTCGCTCCGAGGTCGCCCCAAAGTGGTACAGGACCCTTTTTCTAAGTCGGAGTGACTTGTGTCGCTCCTATTAGAACGGGTCCTGTACTACTCAATGGACCGCGACATACCGCGACTTGTCAGGCTGACAAGTCACCTGACAAGTCGCGCTAATGTGAATGGGCTCTAAAAATTAATATAGTTTGATTCAATTAGTCCATCAAAAAATTTTAATAAATAAAAATTATTTGAGCTTGAATTGGGTCTAAATAGAATATATATATATATAATTTTTTTTTTTTAAAGTACAAATCACACATGCTTTGAAAAAAATGTCATTAGCTTTAGGTAGTTAAGTGGTTAGCACCGCTGCCTTGCAACAGTGTATTTGGGTGTTCGAATCCCTGAACTACCTACAACTGTATGTTGTTATATATGACAAGCAACACTAATACGGCTTCTCCCCAAAAATGAAACATTGTATATGTGTGAAATTAATATATTTTTGGGGTTGGTTAGATATAGGAAGTAACAATAATATATAGTTTTTTGCATATATATATATATATATATATATATATATATACACATATGCAAAAAAACATATATTATTGTTACATTCTATATCTAACCAACCCAAAAATATATTAATTTCACACATATACAATGTTTTATTTTCGGGGAGGAGCCGTGTTAGTGTTCCTTTTCATATATATATATATATATATATATATATATATATATATATACATACACATAGGCAAATCAATAAATAAAACATATATATATATATATATATATATATATATATATATATATATATATATACACATACATATAATTATTTTTGGGTATCTATCTATCTATCTATCTATCTATCTATCTATCTATCTATCTATCTATCTATCTATCTATCTCTATATATATATATATATATATATATATATACACATATATACATATATACATGTGTGTGTTTATATATATATATATATATATATATATATACACACACACACATATATATATATATATATATATATATTTATGTATAGATATATATTTTTTTGTGATTCATATATATATATATATATATATATATATATATATATATATATATAGACATACATAGAAATGTGCAAAAAAAAAATAAAAAAAAAAAATTATGAGCGCCGGAATAGCGCCGTTTTACCGCAAATTTGCGGCGGTATTTGCCGCAAATTCAATAAAACTCCCACTAACGTTTTCAAAAACGTTATTTTCAGCCTTGTTTTTGGTTTGGAGCATGCTCACATGGGCAATCTGCCAGAAATTGACTGGAGCTATATTTGCATTTTACACTTTTATTAATATCTTTTTTTCTACTTAACATTTTCACACAGTTTAAAAGCAGTTTAGCTCAAAATCATATAACACATCTTTCCCACACATTTTTTTATTTTTTTCCTGCCATATTTTGTGATTTTGAAAAAATTAGTCCACCTTTTAGCTGGACTGTTTTTAAGTCCAGTCCTGACATTAGTTGATCTTAATGAATCTCACAGTTGGCGTTTTTTTCCGCCCGCCGTTCTTTGAATACCAATTTCAGACTTAAAAATTTGCCGGTTCGCAAAATCCCGCCGAAACGCCAATTCTCCGTACTATGAATCAGGCCCATACTGTCAGCCCAGATTCAGCCAAATGCAGCAAAGTTGATTGGAAGGCACTTCACAGTACAGATGGACAATGATCCAAAACACACTGCAAAGCCCAGGAGCTTTTGAAGGAAAAGAAGTGGAATTTTCTGCAATGGCCGAGTCAATCATCTGATCTCAACCCAATTGAGCATGCATTTTACTTGCTGAAGGCAAAACTAAAGGCTGAAAGACCCACAAACAAAGAACTACCGCAGACAGCTGCAGTTATAGCTTAGCAAAGCATCAGAAAGGAGGAAACCCAGTCTTTGGTAATTCTCCATGGGTTCCAGACTTCAGGCAATCATTGCCAGTAAAGGATTCTCAACAAAATAGTCAAAATTAACATTTTATTTATGATTATATTAATTTGTCCAATTACATTTGAGCCCCTGAAAATGGGGGGGCTGTGTATAAATATGGTAGCAGTTCCTACAATTTGTACTTGATATTTATGTTCAACCCCTTGAATTAAAGCAGAAAGTCTACACTTCAAATTCATTTGTATTTTGTTTTAATTTTATTCTGGTGGCATACAGAGCCCAAAGTATGAAAATTGTGACCAAATATACATGGACCTAACTATATCTGTTCCATCATTTTGTATTTTTGCACTAATTCCGCATTGCCCTATAAGGTTTTACACCTTGCATTCTTATGACTTCCTTTCATTTTCTACATTATAGATTTTTTAACAGTTGTGAATAAAAGTGAGGTTTTTCAAATGGCCCAGCGTTCTTCCAAATCATACATAAACACTTCCTTGATAGAGGCCAATTATAAGGTTTTGATGAGGTGGTATATGGTGCCAATGAGAATTGCTGCATATGTTGAGGGGGCTCCGGCTACGTGTTTTAAGGGATGCGGCATGCAGGGCACGGTTCTACATACTTGGTAGACCTGCCCTAAGGTAAAGAGATTTTGAATTCGGGTTTACAATTTTATCTATTCACTTACTCAGGTCAATTTACCCAAATCTCCTGAACAAGCTCTACTCGGCCACTCCTCTGTGAGTGTGCCGGGCAGAGCCGGTAGCATTTATCTTTACGGCGGCCAGACTGGCGGTTGCCAGGTCATGGAGGTCGCCGACCATCCCGTTTGATCTTGTGAAGCATAAGCTAACCTGGATTATGCTTAACGAAAGCCTCTCGGCTACCCTTCTGGACAAACAAACCCAATTGGACAGAATATGGGAACCCTGGATTCAATATCTGTCGGCTCCTTTGTAGCTTGCGTTCGCCTGAGCCCCCTTCACATAGCAGCATTTGTAACAAGCTCGCTCACTCTTGGACTATTCTTCTCTCTATCCTTCTATTATTTTCTAAGGTCTTCCCTTCCTTACTAATCTTCTTTCCTCTTTCTTTCCTTTCTCTTTTGTTGCTCAACCATGTTATGGTTGGGGGATGTTGCACCCCGCTGTAGTTTCTGGGGCACTGTTCACCCTCCTGCCTTGGGCCCTGCGGTGTTTGAGGTCGGGCGGGGGGAGGGCGACAAGAACCAGAATGATCACCGGGCGCACCGGGCTTCTTGAATCTATATAATGGTGGGAATGTTCTTCATGGTTAGTTTTGCTGAATGTGCAATGTCATACCTTCCTCATTTGCCAAGTTTTACATGTCAGCGCAACCTCAATGTAATGACTATGTTCTGTTTTGTTACATTTGTCATTGATTGATTTAAAAAAATTTAAATAAAAATTATTGAAAACGAAAAGTGACGTTTTAGGTCATAGTAGGTTTGGTGCGTGGGTATATAGCGCACCCCTGCTGATATCTAAAACTATTTCAGAGTCCTCAAAGTTTATTTCAAAAGGGCAGGAGAACAAGACAGTAAAGCTCTACAATTGGCTTACACTTTGATCATTTTGGAGATAACACATTGTTCAGTTGGGCAGTAATGCATAGTGGTGGGCTGAATCATTCAGAGGCCATAAACCATTTAGCCTATTAACCCGTTCATGAATGAGCATACACTTGCTAGTAAGGATGAAATCGTGAACCACTTAAGCCCCGGAAGATTTTACCCCCTATCTGACGAGGGCCTATTTTGCGATTCGGCACTGCGTGAATTTAACGGACAATTACGCGGTCGTGCGACGCTGTACCTAAACAAATTTGACGTCCTTTTTTTCCCACAAACAGAGCTTTCTTTTGGTGATATTTGATCACCTGTGCGATTTTTACTTTTTGCGCTATAAACAAAAAAGAGCGTCAATTTTGCAAAAATAACAATATTTTTCACATTTTTTTATATGAAATTCCCCCCCAAAAAAATGTAAAAATCAGAATTTTTTGACATTTTAGGCCAATTTGTTTTATGCTACATATGTTTGGTAAAAAAAATCGCAAAAAGCGTATTTTGATTGGTTTGCGCAAAAGTTATCGCGTTTACTAACTAAGGGAAAGATTTTTGTCATTTTTTTTTTTCGCGGTACTGCGACATTTCGGCGGACAGATCGGACCCTTGACTGACAGTTTTTACACTTTTGGGGTTACCAGTGACATTACTACAGTAATCAGTGCTATACATATGCACTGTTACTGTAAAATGACACTGGCAGTGAAGGGGTTAACTTTTTTTGAGAGGGAGGGGTTATGTGTGTCCCTAGGGGCGTGATTCTAACTGTGATTGGCTGTGGCTTGAGGTGTATGAACAGTGATCAATGGTCCTACATAGTAGAACCGTATGATCACTATTCATACACAGGGGAGAATGACAGGCGGCTTGTTTACATTAGCCGCCTGCCTTTCTCCTGCTCTAACAGACGATTGCGAGTGACCGGCGGACATCGGGTCCGCCGCTCACACGCGCGGGGGTCCGAGACCGCGCGGGAGCGCGCCACCGGCGGCGCGCGTTCGCTCCCTAGTCCCTCACAGGCTAGCGACGTAGCCCTACGTCGCTTTGCCTGTGAGGGGCTGACTGCCGACGTAAATCGTCGTGCGGCAATCGGCAAGCGGGTAGAGCAACAATGGATGAGCTATTGGAAGGTATAGTATATAGGTTTCATGTTTTGTTCTAAAATCAAATGTGGTGTTTCACCTAAATATTTTCAATTGACCACTTTCTGTTTTTCCAGCCTATGTGACAAGAGCCTGCGGTCGTGGTTGTAACTTCAATGCAGTTATAAACAGTAAATGTGGAACCTCTCGCCGGGCAGTGAAAAAGATGTCTATTCGCATTGACTGGACAGAAGGAGGCGCAAAACACTGCCCAAAGCCAGCAACATCACCAGCACAGAGACTACAGTATCTCAATGAAAAGGCTCCACTGCCTGCTGCAAAGGGAACTGATCTACAAGTCTCACATAATATGCTACAAACCAGCTGAGCATTGCTGCTGCATGAACTTGTCAGAATCGAGACTATAGGACATTTGGATGATGCTATTTGACTGCAGTATGGATGTGAAAAAGACATTTTTAAGGCAGCATATATCACTGTTACTGTAAAAGGACAAAAGGCAATGAGATATAATGAGAAATAAAAATATTTTTTTTAAGTTTGAGCAAAATGCTGCAATTGTTGAAGTAGAAGGGAAAAAGATCCAGTGCACTGAAAGCAAAACAGCCCCAGGTAGAAATGAGCTAAAAGAACATTAAAAACAATCAATGAGGACATAAAGTCCAATAAGCTGCATTAGTTGCAGCTGCTGCTGAAGAGCTAAAGGCACTCAGCGAAAGGAAGGGAAGAGGAAGCAGCGCCATCTACTGTAAGTGTAGCAGATTAGTATTTAATGATAGCAACACTATAGTAACTCCCACGAGTTTGGGTAGATCACGCTCGTCAATCGATAAACGTCACCGCTGCAGCTGGCTGGGTGGCCAACGTTCCTCCCCACTGGGAGTACTCAGTATTGCTTGGGCACTTCCAGGATAGCTGCCTGGGAATCCTCAGCGGGCTGCGGATCAGATCGGCGACGCTGGTGTCGCTGGCGTGGCACATGTTCAGAGCATGCTTGCTCCTTCATCAGGCCGCGTTGAAGTATCCCTGCTAGTTGAGCCAACTGCTCATTGTGCTGCTAAAAGTCTAAGACACGTGTAAAACACAAGGCCCATGGGCTAAATGGGGCCCTCCAGGCCATTTCATGTTGCCCTTACACCTCTCCTGCAGCTGCAGCTTCCCCCACCTTGTCTCAGCAGTCCGCAGCAGAGAGGACAGGACTCCTCCTACAGATCCTGCGCTTCTCTGTGTAGTTGTGGGGATGCTCGTCTCTGCTTCACCCCCCACCCACAAGGAGTGTGAGTGGGCTCCGTGCCAGTCTGCGCCTGTCAATCACAGCTCGTAAGTCTTTAGTTATGACAAAAACCATAATTATTGAAAACTTAGTTAGTCAGGTAGTAAAAAGACACAAGGCCATCTAGTTCAACCAAAAAAAAAAACATAGAATCACCTATACACAATCCTATACCCACAGTTGATCCAGAAGGAGGCGAAAAACCCCAGCAAAGCATGATCTAATTTGCACCAGCAGGGGAAAAAATTCCTTGCTGATCCCCTGAGAGGCAATCAGATATTCCCTGGATCAACATTATCTAGAAATGTTAGTACCCGGTTATATTATGTACATTTAGGAAAGAATCCAGGCCTTTTTTACCACTTCCCCCAAATGGACGTACCCATACGTGTTAATACTGGGATGATGTGTGCACCTACAGGCATCATCCCGGCATCATTTTGTGCACCCAACGATTCTCTACAATGCAGAAGTGACCCGAGTGGCTAATTAGCCACCGCCGCCGCCTCTCCCAGGCTCTCCGGTCCCATTGTGGAAGTCGGGAGCAATGCAGCCGGTGGCGATGGCTGCCTGGTACAGAGAGAGAAACTGACATCGAGCGATGAGTAATTCATCACTTTTGATTTCGCCCCTTTGTTTGCCTGGCTACCAGCGGCCAGAGAAGCAGCCAATCAGGCTTATCTCGGTCTGATCGGCTTCATGGGAACCAGAGGAGAGATTTGGGGTCTAATAGTGATCTAAGTGCACAAAATTAGCTACACATGTGAAAGCATATGTATAAACATATATAAACTGTGTCAAAATATAACTAAATCACAACACATCGAAAGTGAAATCAGACAAAAAAAAAATGTTTTTTCTTATATACAATGTGTCTATCAAAAAATAAACTGGCATCGCAAAAAAAAGTTCAAAAAGACAATAAATTCTCCAGTAACAATCGAATAGCCCCAAACAAAGGAATAATCTTGCCACCTCTGAGTGTGATAATCAAAAAAAATAGGTGCTCAATAGAATCCACCACCAGTATTCATTAGCAGCTCCCCTCCAGCTTTGACTCCTGTTTTACCAGGGAGTCAAAGTGCGCTGTTCCCCATTGGGGATAATCAAGCTCAGTGTGGATGGATGGATGTCCCTGGATCTATCAGGATCCCACTTTTTCTTTACCCAAGTGCTTGCATAATAATCAGCCATATAAAACAAAAGCAAATATCTAGTGCTCTCTGTAAAAACAAATTGATTATACCACACAATAAATAGACTCACTCACATTGAGCAGCACTAAGAGCCGTGCCAGCTGTGAACAGCATGAAATTATTATTATTAAATAGGTTTTATATAGCGCCGACAGTTTACGCAGCGCTTTATAACTTGAGGGTAGGCAGTACAAATACAATACACTTTAATACAGTAGAAGGGCCCTGCTCATTAAAAATTACAATCTAAGAGGGAGGGTCAAGAGGTGCAAGAGGTAATAACTGTGGGGGATGGGCTGATGGTGAAAATGGAAGTACAGTTGTTAGGTGTGGGTAGGATAGGCTTCTCTGAAGAGGAGGGTTTTCAGGGATCGTCTAAAAGCTAATAGAGTAGGAGATAATCGGACAGATTGGGGTAAGGAGTTCCATAGGATTGGAGAGGCTCTTGAAAAGTCCTGGTGGCGAGCATTGGAGGAGGTGACAAGGGAAATAGAGAGCAGGAGGTTTTGAGAGGAACGAAGAGAGCGATTAGGTTGGTATTTTGAGACTAGGCTAGTGATGTAGCTGGGGGCTAAATTGTGGACGGCTTTGTAAGATGTTGTTAGTATTTTGAATTTAATTAGTTGGGTGAGCGGAAGCCAGTGGAGGGATTGACAGAGAGGAGTAGCGGATACTGAGCGATTGGTAAGGTGGATGAGTCTGGCAGCAGCATTCATGATTGATGATAGAGGTAAGCCAATGAGAAGGGAATTACAGTAGTCGAGGCGCGAGATGACCAGGGAATGAATTAGGAGCTTTGTGGTGTCATTGGTTAGAAAGGGGCGTATTTTGGAGATGTTGCAAGAGTTGAGGTGGCAAGATTTGGACAGTGATTGGATGTGGGGCTTGAAGGAGAGTCCAGGACAACACCTAGGACCTTGGCATGCGGGGATGGGCTGATAGTTGTGCCATCGATTTTGACAGAGAGATCAGGGGAATGGGCACGTGGTGGAGGAAACGTTATAAGTTCAGTTTTGGATAGATTGAGTTTGAGGAAGTGGTGTGACATCCAGACTGATATGTCTGCTAGTAAATTAGTGATACGTGAGGAGGGAGTGAGCTGAGGGGTGGATAAATAGATTTGGGTATCGTCAGCGTAGAGATGGTATTGGAAGCCATGGGAGGAAGTGCAGATTGAAAATAGGAGAGTTTCAAGAACAGAAACTTGGGGGACCCCAACAGAGAAAGGAAGAGGAGAGGAGGAAGTAGAATTGTAAGTAACACTAAAGGTGCGGTTGGATAAGTAAGAAGAGAACCAGTGAAGAGTACAGTCACGGAGACCAAAGGCGGAGGAGGAGGGGGTGGTCAACCGTATCAAAGGCAGCAGAAAGGTCCAGGAGTAGGAGTGCAGAATAGTACCCATTGGTTTTGGCCGTAAGTAGATTGTTTGTTAGTTTTAGGAGAGCAGTTTCTGCGGAGTGTTGAGGCCGAAATCCAGACTGAAGGGGATCAAGAAGGCTATTCTCAGCAAGGTGGTCGCTCAATCATTTGTAGACTAGACGTTCAAGGAGTTTGGATAAAAAGGGGAGAAAGGAAATAGGGCGTAGGTTGTTAGGAGTGGTTGGGTCCAGCGAGGGCTTTTTAAGTATGGGGTAGTTTAGCAACCTTGTCTATAGTGGTGGGGTTGAATAAGGGAAGTAGTGATTGTACCTGTGGGCATGAAGTGTAAAGCATCAAAGGTATCTGAACAGCAGAGATCTTCTCACGAGTTGTATCAATCTTCTGCAGTGTTGGGCATGTTACCTAAAAAAAAGTAATTGGTTATAGTTACTAGTTACTTCTCACAAAAAGTAACTGAGTTACATCAGTAAAAAAAGTAACTAATTACCAGGGAAAGTAACTATTGCGTTTCTTTAAAAAAAAAATATATATATATTATTTTAAAACATTGTACACTAATCTACACTATTTTAATGTTGCACTACTCTGCCTATGGCAATTGCCCATGAGCACGAGGGGAGCGTTAAGAAAAAAGTTTTACATTTTATTTAAACTATTATTTTTTTTTTTTTTACACTGTATCTTTACATTTCTTTTTTATCTCTTTTATTGCTATTAAGAAGGGATGAACAACATCCCTTGCAATAGCATGGACCATGACAGGTCCTCTTTATGGAGAGATCTGGGCTCTATTAGACCCCATGTCTTTCCTCTGGCCACCAAAGCATCCAATCAAACCAGGATCGGTTTAATCAGATGCTTGTTCAAGCTGGTAATGGCTTGGTTACATAAAGGGAGCAGTGTGTCAGAAGGGGAGGAGCATTGTGTCAGAGGGGGGGAGCAGTGTGTCAGGGGGGAGCAGTGTGTCGGGGGGGGGGCAGTGTGTAAGAGGGGGGATCAGTGTGTCAGAGGAGGGGGGGGATCAGTGTGTTGGGGGGTAGTGTGTCAATATCTTCTGGGCAGAATGTGGAAACCTTACAAGCGGACCTGAACAAAATAATGGGGTGGGCAACTACATGGCAGATGAGGTTTAATGTTGAAAATTGTAAAGTAATGCACCTGGGTGCCAGAAAGCAAGCTACTCACTAGGGGGGGAACCTCTGGGTGAGTCTAGGATGGAAAAGGACCTGGGGGTACTGGTAGACAACAGGCTTGGCAGTGGCATGCAAGGCCAAGCTGCTGCAAGCAAAGCCAACAGAATACTGGGATGTATAAAAAAGGGGATTCACTCCAGAAATAAAGAGATTATTCTTCCACTCTACAAGACTCTGGTCCGGCCACATCTGGAGTATGCTGTCCAGTTCTGGGCACCGGTCCTCAGGAAGGATGTGCTGGAACTGGAGAAAGTCCAGAGAAGAGCAACAAAAATAATTAGGGGAATGGAGGACATCAGCTATGAGGAAAGACTACAAGCACTGAACTTATTCTCTCTGGAGAAGAGACGATTGAGGGGGGATATGATATCAATGTACAAATATTGTACTGGCAACCCTAGCATATGGAAAAAACCGATTCAGAGAAAGGGAATACAATAAGACACGTGGCCACTCACTAAAACTAGAGGAAAGGCAGTTTAACCTTAAAATACGCAGGGGGTTCTTTACTGTGAGAGCAGTAAGGATGTGGAATTCTCTTCCGCAAACAGTGGTATCAGCAGGGAGCATCGATAGTTTCAAAAAACTATTAGATGGGCACCTTAAAGACCACAACATACAGGGGTATACAATGTACGGTTAGCAGCAAACACACACACACATCATAGGTTGAACTGGATGGACTGATGTCTTTTTTCAACCTCACTAACTATGTAACTATAAGGTGGGGGAGCAGTGTGTCAGAGGGGGAAGCAGTGTGCCAGAGGGGGGGGAGCAGTGTGTCAAAGGGGTGGAGTTTGTCAGAGGGGGGAGCAGCGTGTCAGAGGGGGGGTTTGTGAGAGGGGGGAGCAGTGTGTGTCGGGGGGGAAGTTTGCCAGAGGGGGAAGCAGTGTGTCGGGGGGGTTGTCAGAGGGGGGGAGCAATGTGTCAGAGGGGGGGAGTTTGTCAGAGGGGGGGAGCATTGTGTTGGGGGGAAGTTTGCCAGAGGGGGAAGCAGTGTGTCGGGGGGAAGTTTGTCAGAGGGGGGAACAGTGTGTGTGGGGGGGGGGTTTGTCAGAGGGGGGAGCAGTGTGTCGATGGGGTTTGTCAGAGGGGGGAGCAGTGTGTCAGGGGGGGAAGTTTGTCAGAGGGGGGGAGCAGTGTGTCAGGTGGAGTCCACACTGACCAGTAACATATACAGTAATACACAACACATGCACCAGCCTCACCTTCCCCCCAGCATTGCCTCGCACAGCTCACCTTCCACCTACTCGTGGGTCACGGCTCAGGGCTCGTCCGCCTGTTTTATGGACTCCCTCCAGGGCAGCCAGATCCCCCAGTGCAACTGCCAGCAGCTCCCTCATCTCTGCCTCCTGCTCCACTGATGAAACCCGGAAGTAGCGGCGCGCGGAGCTGCACATGTAGTTGGACCGGGCGCTGAGAGGAGGGCAGAAAGGGCTGCACACCTAATGCCGGCCAGGAGGGAAACTATTGGCTTGCTACTAGTAAACGGGACAAAGGGGCGGAGCCCCACATATCCACTCCGCCCACCCCGACATCAGTTTGATAGCTCACAGCTCTGCACACTCCACACTCCCTCTCATTGTGGCCACCCCCTGCTTGCCCACCAATCAATTATAGTAACGCCGCATTTTATTGTCAGTAATGGTAACGGCGTTACTAAGGGGCAAACAGTAATTAATATGATTACTCGTTACTTACAAAAATAAAGCTGTTAGTAACGCTGTTTACTTATACCAGCATTATTCCCATCACTGATCTTCTGTTTGAAGTGGTTGGCGATCTCCTGGGCAGTGAGTGAGTGAAATACAATCCTCTGGCTCGCAGCTGTCAGTGTAGTAATGGACGTGGGTGAGATTCAGATGTCAGCTCCTGCTTTGGGACGCGTATAATCTTCAATAGACTTCTTCAGTGGTATCATCTTCAATAGACTTCTTCAGTGGTATCGTCTTCAATAGACTTCTTCAGCGGTATCGTCTTCAATAGACTTCTTCAGTGATATCGTCTTCAATAGACTTCTTCAGTGATATCGTCTTCAATAGACTTCTTCAGCGGTATCGTCTTCAAAAGACTTGTTCAGTGGTATCATCTTCAATAGACTTCTTCAGCGGGGGTTAAGATTATTCGCTTGTTTGGGACTGATCGATTGTTAATGGAGAATTTATTGTCTTTTTGGATTTTTTTTGTGATGCCAGTTTATTTTTTGATAGACAGGTATATAAAAAAAAAAAACACTTTTTTTAATTTTATTTATTTCACTTGGGGTGTGTTGTGATTTAGTTATATTTTGACACAGTTTATATATGTTTATACATACGCTTTCACATGTGTAGCTAATTTTGTGAACTTAGATCACTATTTTGAAAGAGATGATAGCGCTGTACTAATTCTATATTTATATTGTTGTGAGTGAGGTGAAAACACCTGTTGAGTACTGGCAGCAATCATTTTACGAATTTTCACTTTATTTTATCTAGATTTATTTAATTGCGCTGAATAAAATATACATTTTGTTGTTGGGGTCTAATAGACCCCAAATCTCTCCATAAAGAGGACCTGTCACGGCCCATGCTATCACAAGAGATGTTGTTCATCCCTTGTGATAGCAATAAAGTTTGTACCAAAAAAAAAAGTGTAAAAAAAATAAATGTAAAGTGCCCCCATCCCACCGTGCTTACGCGTAAATGCGAACTCATATGTTACAAACAAACAAAGAGCTGGGGGGGCACACCCCGAACATGCATTTCTAAAGCTGGTGCAGCTATGAACCAAGCAACATGCATATTACAGAGAATAGCGCACACATGCAAAAGAAATGATTATCAAATACTGTATAAGGGCAACCCATAAATAAAAATGGGGATTTAGTCCCACCATATGGCCATATCTTGCTCAAGCCCACCACTACATCAAAGTAACCCATTGTCAGTGGGTCCTACACTATCCATAAAAAAGAAGGATGAATCCAGCCTCTCTAACCATTGGAGATACTTACTCCTTACTGGGAGAGATGTGCAACTGCACTATGTTACTCCCGCACGCATATATAAACAGTGATTGCACCACACGTGAGGTATTGTCGCAAACGTCAGAGCAAGAGCAATAATTCTAGCACCAGACCTCCTGTGCCACTCAATTGGTAACCTGTAAAGGCGTTTAAAGTATCGCCTATGGAGAATTTTAAGCACTGTAGTTTGCCTTCATTCTACGGGCGGATGCAATTTTAAAGCGTGACATGTTAGACATCTATTTACTCGGTGTAACATCATCTTTCACATTATACAAAAAAATTGGGCTATCTTTACTGTTTTTTTTTTTTAATTCATGAAAAAAAAAAAATTTTTCCCAAAAAATTACGTTTGAAAAACTGCTGCGCAAATACCGTATGATAATACATAAAAAATTTGCAACACACACCATTTTATTCTATAGGGTCTCTGTTAAAAAATATATATATATATATATATATATATATAACGTTTTCTGTGTTCTAAGTAAATTTCTGGCAAAAAAAAAAAGGTAGAGGAGGAGCGAAGTGTCAGAATAGGCTTGGGAAGGAGGTGGTTAAAGCGATCTAGTGAGCTAGCCAGAACCACCTCTGGAGGGAGTCTATTCCACATGTTCACAGCTCTTACGGTGAAGAAATCTTTCCGTATTTGGAGAAGATACATTTATTTAGTCTCAGAGATGCAAACATAATGCTGATACGGCCTGCAATGAAATTGAGTTTGACTTTCCTGGTCTAAGAGTTATACTAGTCTAGAAAAAAGGGGTGAGTGCTTTCACAAGAGCAGTACAAAATGCTAAAATAAACGTTGGGAGGTTAGTGCCCACTGGATATCTCTCCGCTGTGACTGATTGAACACAGAACAAAATGTGGCATTAACCTGTTCCCGCCCGCCTGTCCTCAAATGACAGCAGAGTGGTGCGGTTCTCATTCTGGGACATAATATGATGAGGCCAGCTTAGCCGCAAAGGTGCACACCATGGCGATCATGGGCACGCCGTGTTCCTGGGACACAACGCGACCCGAATCTCGGCAAAGAGCCACGGCTGCAGCTCTTTACCCTTGTGATCGGCTGTGTCAATCACATCTGATCACATGTAAACAAGGAAGTGCCGTTTATCGGCTTTTCCTCTCTCCTACTGACAGTTTCCTTACAGGGAACACTTGTAAAGGTAATCAGGGCACTGATCATCAGTGTCCTGATTACAGTACAACCCCAACAGTGCCCATCAGCGATGCCACTGTGTTTCCATCAGTGACACTAGTCTGTGCCCATCAGTGCCACCTATCATTGCCCTTGAGTGCCACCCATCAGTGCCACCTATCAGTGCACCTATAAGTTATGCCAAACAGTGCTGCCCATCAGTGCCACCTATCATTGCCCATAAGTGGTGCCCATCAATGCCACCTTTCATTGCCCATAAGTGGTGCTTATCAGTGCCACCTATCAGTGCTGCCTATCAGGGCTGCATATCAGTGCCCATCAGTGATGCCACTGTGTTTCCATCAGTGCCACCAGTCTGTGCCCATCAGTGCCACCTATCATTGCCCGTGAGTGCCACCTATCAGTGCCCATAAGTTATGCCAATCAGTGCTGCCCATCAGTGCCACCTATCATTGCCAATAAGTGGTGCCCATCAGTGCCACCTATCATTGCCCATAAGTGGTGCCCATCAGTGCCACCTTTCATTGCCCATAAGTGGTGCTTATCAGTGCCACCTATCAGTGCTGCCTATCAGGGCTGCATATCAGTGCCCATCAGTGATGCCACTGTGTTTCCATCAGTGCCACCAGTCTGTGCCCATCAGTGCCACCTATCATTGCCCGTGAGTGCCACCTATCAGTGCCCATAAGTTATGCCAATCAGTGCCGCCCATCAGTGTCACCTATCATTGCCAATAAGTGGTGCCCATCAGTGCCACCTATCATTGCCCAAAAGTGGTGCCTATCAGTGCCACTTATAAGGGCTGCATATCAGTGCCCATCAAAGCTGCATATTAGAGCCAACCCTTTAGTGCCCATCAGTGCAGCCTCATCAGCACACATCAGTGTAGGAGAAAAATTACTTATTTAAAACATTTTGCTGACAGAAGCTAAGAAAAACTATTTTTTTTTTCAAAATGTTTGGTCTTTATTCATTTTTTTTTTTTTTAGCAAAAAATAAAAAAACCCAGTGGGGATTAATTACTACCAAAAGAAAGCTCTATTTGTTTGAAGACAATGATAAAAAATTTAGTTTGGATGCAGTGTTGAATGACCGCACAATTGTCATTCAAAGTGTGACAGCACTGAAAGCTAAAAATTGGCCTGGGCAGGAAGGGGGTGAATGTGCCCAGTATTGAAGTAGTTAAATAACATTTGATAAAAGATTCTAGGCAGAGGAGACTTAATTGGCTAAAGTACCTGCATCGCTTTGGATGGAATCCGATGTTCTTAAAACTGTGCATTAACACCATTTTGACAAACCTAATGGCTACCTGTGTTTTTAACCACTTGCCGACCGCCAGCAGTACGTATACTACGGCAGGTCAGCTCTGTCCCGCGAAACAACGTGACTGTACGTCGTCTTGCGGAACCGCGCGTGGGGGCGCACGCACGCCATCGGATGCGCACGCACACGCCTAATTGCCACAGGGGAAGCTGATCTGCAGTTCCAGTGGCCGCAATTGCCGCCGGGCACCCGGGATTGCTCCCCCTGGAGACAAAACGGCGATCTGTCCACTGTTCTGTCAGCAATGAACACAGGGATCCTGTTTTCCTCCTAATGAGGAACACAGGTCTCTGTGTTCATTCCATAAGTCCATCCCCCACACAGTTAGAAAGCACCCTCTAGGGACACATTTAACCCTTTGATTGCCCCTGGGTTAACCCCTTCCCTGCCAGTGTCATTTTTACAGTAACAATGCATATTTTTAGCACTGATTACTGTAGTAATGTCACTGGTCCCCCCAAAAGTGTCAAAAATGTCAGTTAGGGGTCCGATCTGTCCGCCGCAATGTCGCAGTCCTGCTAAAAATTTCCGCCATTTCTAGTAAGAAAAAAATAAAAATGACATAAATCTTTCCCCTAGTTTGTAGACGGACTAGTTTGTTGATTTTTTTTTTTCATTTTTTTTTTAAATTGGGAATGATTTATAGCAGACAGTAAAAAATATTGTTTTTTTTTCAGAATGGTTGCATTTTTTTGTTTATAGCGCAAAAAATAAAAATCGCACAGGTGATCAAATACCACCAAAAGAAAGCTCTGTTTGTCGGAAAAAAAAGGACATCAATTGTATTTGGGTACAGCGTTGCATGACCGTGAGATTGTCAGTTAAGTTTTGATCATTTGGGCACCTCACCGAAAATGAAAGTTTTATTATCTCTTGATCCTGCCAGCAGATATGTTGTTTTTCATTTCTATAGCAGGCTAAGCTGTCCAGAAAAAATGGGGCAGTGGAGGTAAACTACTGTATATAACTACTTCAGCCCCAGAACGTTTTACCCCCTTAATGACCAGGCCGTTGTTTGCGATTCGGCACTGCGTTACTTTAACGGAAAATTTGCGCGGCCGTGCGACGCTGTACCATAATCCAATTGATGTCCTTTTTTCCCCACAAATGGAGCTTTCTTTTGGTGGTATTTAATCACCTCTGCGGTTTTTAAGTTTTGCGCTAGAAACAAAAAAAGAGCGACAATTAAAAAAAAAAAAAAAAAAAACGCCATATTTTATACTTTCTGCTATAAAACATTCCCCATAAAAATTTTTTAAAAATGCAATTTTTTTTTATCAGTTTAGGCCAATTCGTATTCTGCTACATATTTTTGGTAAAAAAAAGTGTATTTTAATTGGTTTGCGCAAAAGTTATAGCATTTATAAACTACGGGATAGATTTTTGGACTTTTTATTTATTTATTTTTTTACTTGTAATGGTGGCGATCTGCGATTTTTTGTGGGACTGCGACATTGCGGTGGACAGATTGGACCCCTAACTGACATTTGTGACACTTTTGGGGGTACTAGTGACATTACTACAGTAATCAGTGCTAAAAAATATGCACTGTTACTGTAAAAATGACACTGGCAGGGAAGGAGTTAATACTGGGGGTGATCAAAGGGGGTAAATGTATGCCTAATATGTTTACTCACTGTGTGTAGGGGGGTTCTGTGACAGACACATAGAGATCGCAGTTACAGCTTAGCTGAAACTGCTGATCTGTCTCTGCCTGTCTGAGAGAAGATCCGCCTGCTTTTTTTTACATAAGCAGGTGGGTCTTCTCTCGGTTTCTCGGACGATCGTGGGAGGCTCCTCCCGCAGCCCGCCTCCCGCTGTATCTAAACACAGTGGGAGCGCGGCTCCCGCGGCACGCGCCCGCATGCACTCCAGTCACATAGTACTACGTGACTGGTAGTACTAGGTGACTGGACGCACCCAAGCCGCCCTGCTGCAATAAAAAGTGGATATTATAGGTGGGTTTTTTTTTTTTTACAAAAGTCAGGTTTTATTTTTATAGCTTAAAGCGAAACTAACGTCAGCTAATACTAACCCCCCTCAACAACAGTCCTTTTGCCAGCGCAAGATCTTCTCCCCATCTTTTTCCAGGTGTCAAGTTAATTGGCCAGTGTAGGATGACATAACTCTGATTTCTTCTAAGTCAGACAGCTAGCAGACAGACAATTTTACTCAGTGATCTCCAAACGGTGGCCCGTGGGCCAGATGCGCCCCTTTGCTTGCCTTTATTTGGCCCTTGTGGGACCATTCCTCTCACTGGTATGAGGCACTATTCATCCCACTGACACCAACAATGAGGCACTATTTCTTCCACTGACACCAACAATGAGGCACTATTTCTTCCACTGACACCAATAGTGGGACATACAGTCAGGTCCATAAATATTGGGACATCAACACAATTCTAATCTTTTTGGCTCTATACACCACCACAATGGATTTGAAATGAAACAAACAAGATGTGCTTTAACTTTCAGCTTTAATTTAAGGGTATTTACATCCAAATCAGGTGAACGGTGTAGGAATTACAACAGTTTGTATATGTACGTCCCACTTTTTAAGGGACCAAATGTAATGGGACAATTGGCTGCTCAGCTGTTCCATGGCCAGGTGTGTGTTATTCCCTCATTATCCCATTTACAAGGAGCAGATAAAAAGTCCAGAGTTCATTTCAAGTGTGCTATTTGCATTTAGAATCTGTTGCTAAAAGCTCTCAATATGAGATCCAAAGAGCTGTCACTGTTCAGTTTGCTATATCACATCCCATGGTACACAGAACATAAAAATTAAATTATTTTAGTACATATAAACTGCTAAATACCTTTTCTCATCAGTAGTATATAGCAGTCTTATGACTTCTAACAGTAACTGGCCAAGCACTGGTTAAAGCTTGTAGGAGAAGTTTTCATTCTCCTCTGACTGCTGCATGACCCCTGAACCTCTGTCTAGACAGTGCTGATTGGTCCTGTGCTGATCACATGTACCCTTCCGAAAAACCTCTCTAGCAATACACACAAAACTGAGCATGTGCAGAGTGCCTCCAAGGCTCTGTTCTATCAGCAGGTGAATTGGGGACAGTAAAAGAAGGGGAGGATCAGAGAAGACAGGATCAACCCCCCTAGGTTCCACAGTGGGTATAACAAGCATGCTTTACTGCATATACAGACTGAGTTTACTGTTGTGGGTTTAGTAATACTTTAAGAGAGGTAGATTTCCTAGCTTTTAAAAATGTGGTAATTACAGACTCAGTGATCCAATCTTTCAAGACTGGGTTTCAATAGCCATGGTGTTAACGCATTGATTGTGAAGCAGAGTGGTAAACTGTACCTTGAGAGGGGAGATCCGGTGGACAGGAAAAAGCCCTGAAGTGTCTGCCAGAAGTGCAATCATGTCTGAGTACCCTTCATCTCTATTCTGAGCAGTAAACGAGTCTGGGGTTCTAGAGGAGGAACGGTTTAGGTAGGGTTGTTCTGATCCCCCAGAGCCATCAAAGCAACCACTGCTTCTGCCAGAGAATCTCTGCATCTGGAGACAACCTCCTAAATTTGGTGTCTATGACAAGGGTCCTGAAACACTTCCGGTTGCGGATCCAAGCGCCACTGGATGTGGTAGTCTGTCTGCAAACTGTCCACACTTGGAATGGTGGACATGGCAGGATCGTGGAGTTTTGTCCAGGCTACCTCTATTACTGTGGGAAGAATTTGGTTCCTTCCTGATGATTGATGTACTGTATGCCATTATTGTGGCATTTTCCAAATAGATCCTCACCAGATGATCTTCCAGTTTAGTCATCCAGCCATGCATGGACAACCAAATCTCGCAAATTCAGAATGTTAAATAGGGAGATGAGATTCCTGTGACAACCAAGCTGCCTGCACCGATAAGGTGTCTAGGACTCCTCCCAAGCTGGTCAGGCTGGTATCCATTGTGAGTATCTTCCAAGATAGTAGGAGGAATGATTTACCTAAATCATATTCCTAGATTCCTGGGTGACCAGGCCAGAGACAGGCTGGTCTTCTGTGTTAAGTGGGGTACACACTAGTAGAAAAACTGCCGAAAATTCCCATCCAAAGTAAAATCGTATGATTTTCAGCTAGTGTGTACACAACTTTCAGCAGCTGATGCCGACATTTTCAACCAAAAAAAACGGAGGGACAAACAGCAAAATTTTTATCCTTCGTCCCCAGACGACCAATTTTCGTTTAATGTGTATGCAGTCTGTCCGTGAAAAATCGGATACGAAAGACCGCGCACGATCTGAAGTTGCTGACGACCCGGAAGTCTAGGAACAAATGTCCCAAAAAAAAAAAAAAATCGGACGAGAAATTTTGTGAACATTTATGCACTGTCAACTAAAAACGGTTATGCATGCTGAGCAAGAGAGAGAAAAATCGGAGGATATTTCGTCCGATTTCCGTCAAGTGTGTACGAGCCTTTAGGCGTATTGATTTGTTGAGATAATGCACATTCTGCAGACAGAATGTGGTGTTGTAGAGGTTTGGAGAGTGGCTCAGGAGGCTACCTTTAAGCTCAGAACTCTCATGCAGAATCACAGGGTGGTACAGCTCCTGGACTGTAGAATACAAGTCTGGAAGTGGAGAGTCAGAAATTTTCCTAGGAATAGAAAACTATGGTTTGAGCTGTGTTTAGAACTAGACCAAGATAATCCAGCAATGTGTCAGTTCAAGTGCTGATTTCCGAAGGTTCAGAATGCAACCAAATCTTTTTATGGTCTGGACTGTCCACGTCACATTGATAAAGTTTGCAGTGGGCTTTAATTACAAGAGGACGTTGAAGTATCCTACAAAATGAATACCTGGGAGCTGAGCAAAGCTAGCCCAGAGGTCAGAACCTTTTGTGAACACTCAAGGTGTAGATGAAAGCTCAAATGGTAGGGCTATAAACTGGTAGTGTAGATGCTCTGAAAAGATAGGAACAATATGCATCCTTGACGACCATCAAGACTAGGAAGTCTCCCTGATGGAGGGAGGCTATGACATACTTGGTGGATTCGATACATAATTTTTGAACTCATAGATATTTCTAAACTTCAAGTCCAGGATAGGGCGAATTACCGTTTTTGCTTTTGAAAGAGTGAAAAGGATGGAATATAACTTCTGAAACCTTTCCTCTAATAGTAAAACTGCAATAACTCCTTGGTTCAAAAGATTTGCAAATGCAGAATGGCGGTCTGCTAAGTTGGATAATATGAAGTATGGAGGAGGAAGAAAGGGGGAACCCTACCTTGTAGCCCATGGACACCAACTACCTGGTATTGGAGATGCTTTCTGACCAGGTATCCACAAAGATCAAGACATCCCCCACACTTTGAGAATTAGGGGTGTGCCATCATGATGAAGAGGACTTGTATGCAGGCTTAAAGGAGTTAGTGGCACAAGGCTTGTGGTTGTACTTGGCCCCTCACCTAGGCTTGGTTTTGAAGCAAGAAGTCTAGGAGGAACTGTTTTCCTTCAGAGGCAGGGTGAGGTTTGTCAGATTGAGGCTTAGGCTTCTTCTTCCTTGGTAAATGAGTACTTTAACCATCAGTTAATGACTCACTTTATGAAACTGTCCAGCTAAGCACCAAAAAGCTGCTATCAAAAATAAGGCTCTGGAAAGGGCTTCTAAACGTTATCAGTGGAATCCTTAAACACACAGAGCATCCTCGAAGGGTACAGTCTGTGTTTTGTTAAGGTAGGATTTTGCCAAATCCAGAGTTGGGACAGACCACTTTTTTTTTTTTTTTTTCGAAAATTCTTATAAAATGGATATTGGTCTTGAAATATTTTGGAGGAATAAATACCTTGTCATGAGTATCCCAGTCTTAGGTCCTTTCAGGGATCCCAGGCTAGTAAGAGCATTAGGAGAAGTTACTGGATGCTCTATTTTAAATGTGACTTGCAAATCATCATTAAGAGTGTAGCTATGGTAGCCTTCATTCTAGAAGCAGACTGAGGCTCCTCAAGAATGATGTCCCCCATTACCGATTTGTGAGACTCTCTTTCAGACAGTACATCTGCAGCAGCAATTATTTTTGTAAGTTGGTCCATAACATCTAGCATAACTGCAGAGAACTCTTCCCTGAGTAAAGAGGAAGAGGGGAGCACACCTGACAGAGCTATCAAAGACTTTGAGAGCTGATTTGACTAAAGTAGAGGACAAATCAGGCTATTGGTATTAGGCCTCTTAAGGGGGACTCTGCATACGGCCCTGAAATTGTTTGTGCATCATGACCTGGAGAGCACTGCAGGACTGCTGCCCTCGTGATCTGACATGTTTTATTGTGTCAACAGGTACAACCAAAAGAAAACACTAGGTGAAAACCTTGGTTTACTCACAAGAAACTGCCAACGCAAAAGATGTTAAGGACCACAAGTAACCAGGTAACAGTAGACAGCAGCAAGGACTAACCAGGGTGTGCACTGCATCTCTCTTGGGGAGCAAGAGAGAAGAAGCAGCTACTGCATTCTGAAGGAAAAAGAGCAGAAGGAGAGTGGTGAGTGCGCAAATGTGACACTCAACTAATGAGGCAGCATAGAATTCCTTGGCATGTTAACCCTTTCCAAGGAACTAACAAAATTTAAATGTTATGATGGTTTTCAGTGTTTAGTCTAGGTACCCTCATACAACTGTCCAGTTCATAAGCTTGAGTGAAGAGAGTTAACGGACATTGGGTCATAAATACTTTAGTTGGAATCCACATATCTGTCTTCCGGTAGAATCCATCATCCCAGTTTGTCATAATTTCTGAAATCATGACAGTATAGCCAGAATAAATTCATACATACCTTCATCAGTTATTGGATAGCATAAACACCCTATGCTAGGAGGTACCAGAGTGGATTAGGCCCCCCACACCCCTCCTATGAGAAATAGATATCAAAGACCTGTCATATCTATATCCATTGCAAAGCTGATTTCATGCTGGACAATAATATGCTGGGTAGCCGACTGTACCCTGCAGATATTAAGAGATATTAATACTTATAGAAAACTATCTGGGACTTGGTCACAAACGTGGTGACATCCCAGCAACCACCTCTTAGACCAGATGATTGGTCAGATGGTCTCGGTCAACACCCACCTTGATGTGAAGAAAAGTGGAATGTATCCACATTGTGACAGCTCTTGTGTACCATCAAGCAAAAGAAGACCCGTCAAGTTATGAGAGCCAATAGATCACTTTGCTCACGGACTGAAATTTGCTGAAACAAGATTTTCAAGTATTCTTCATTTTCAACTCATTTTTTTCTCTGTTGCTTTATTGTCTCTTTATTACTTTGTAACACCCTTTTTTTGTAAATATTACATTTTCACCACTTTGACCTTTTCATTATTACACAATATTTTGAAATGTGTTAAAACTAACTAAACTAACTAAACTAACGCGCTAATGCAAACTCAAAGAATCCCTGTCTCTTGAATAGTACTACTGTAAATCTCTAAACAGAGGCTGCCAAGTTCCAGGACTGCATACCACAGATACTCATATGCTGAGATACTCATAAATACGGAATTATTACTCCTTCTCTACAACATATGATCCTCTGTCATTATACTTTCTCTAAATCTTACAGGTTTACTATAAACCACCTATACTACACAAGTGAGGTTTTTGGAGTGGTCCTTATTGGGCTAATTGTTCGATCATCGTGGTGCCCCGGTGGTCCTCCAGGGCAACTACTACATTTCTTCTCTTTTCCTCATCTTTGCCTTCAACTGGCTCGTTGGAACTTGGGCATTCCTCCCCACGGTATTTAATTACCGTTTTTAATCGACAGATCACTCCAATCCTTTGTATAGACGCCAAGGGCATAGTAGGACCTTTTGGAACTCTGGTTGACCCCTGAGGAAGGGCTGTTTTAACGCCCGAAACGCGTAGGGTCTCTTTTCCGGTTCAAGGCTACCATGTGCACCTGAGCGTCTTCAATGTGGTCTGGTACATGGTCTGTCAATTGCATGCGATTTTTATATGCCCTGTCTTGTATGTGATGTTTACATTCTTCATTTGTTTGATTTATAATAAAATTTAACATTTTAACTGTGACATACAGTGTCTAGTGGCATTCATAGTCCCACACCATTGGGGATTTTTTCTATATATACTGATCAGGGATGATGGCCACTAGCACTGGGTACTAGGTGTTGGGATTGCTGTTTCTTCTACTGTAAATCTCTGAACATACAGTACCTGTCTGTGGTGACAGTGTGTGTTACAGACGTTTATTCTAAAATCAGTTGTTTTTACTAAGATTGTGAGTTTCCACCTTCTCAGGTGCCAATTTAAAGGGTTAATTGCTCAATTAACTTAACCCAGTGACAATCGCTCTAAGGCTGCTGGCAACTAGATTGTGGTCCTGCAAACTGGAAAATCTTTGTGCAGGGTGCAGCTGAGAGTGGCATTGTTACATAAGTGACAGCACGGCGTGAGATTGTCCATTTCTTTGTTACAAGTTGGTGATATGATACCGCATTTCGTCACAGTCAGAACCTTATATGGTGCACTTGAGCTGGTGCTTGGTTGCTGGAGTCCGTGTTGCATGTGTTTCTCCACACACCTGAGCTGAAGCCTTGTGATGGAGTTAATACTGCCTTTTCTTTTCTCCCACAGATTTGTGCTAGCCTTTTTTGTTTTTCTTCCCCTGCCTCTACCTTCATCTGTCATTTTTCGTATGTGGGAGCTATTTTGTGGGTTTTTTTTTTCCTTTCATCTGTGGCATTTTCTGTGGCCGACGTGCGTGCACAATCTGGTCCAGGTTTTGTGGCTGTTTCCCGTCTCATGGCCAGTTATGGCATCTATGCATGCACTGTGCAGAGGGCCTCGTGTGGCAGCCATCTTTGTTATGGTATGTCCAGGCTCACACGTGTGAGGTTGGTTTTGCACTGGAAACATCCTCTGTTTTCCCTTGCTTATACTGTATGCTGCAGGTGAATGGGGGGAAAGGAAGGCGATTTTGGCACGTCTATGATTGTAAAGGAAATTTGTAAATTCTATATAAAAATTGTCTTCTATTTTGTATGCTTTGCTTATGTATTGCACACTGAACTCATTGTGCACACGGCACTAATAATGTTTTCATTCTTCCAAGTCCTGATTATAATTTAGCCAGCCTGTTACACCCCTTGTTACCATAAAAGTACATTTGTAATATTCATCTGACACCTAAGTAATCATGTGTATAAAAAACTTTGATTGCATCTAATAAACAGAAGTTATTTTGGAAAGATGCGGAGTGTATCTTTTTGTATCTGTTCACTACTGCAGTAGTTATTATTCATTTGGAACCACTAATCAATATGAGGATAGGAGTTGCCCATCTAGAAAATTTCCAGAACAATGATCTGCTTGCTTCTTTCTCTGAGTCTCTTTCATTTCATTTTTCTGTGCAGTGCTGATATCTTTGCTCCAATATGCGCTGACTTTGGACTTGATAAAACACATTGGACCAACACCAGCAGATGACATGGCTCCCCAAATCATCACAGACTGGTCCCAGCGTCTGGAGGAAGAGTGGAGAGGCACAGAATCCAAGTTGCATGAGGTCCAATGTGAAGTTGCTACGGTCAGTGATGATTTGGGGAGCCATGTCATCTGCTGGTGTTGGTCCACTGCATTTTTATCAAGTCCAAATTCAGAGCAGCCCTCTACCAGAAAATTCTACAGCATTTCATGCTTCCCTCTGCTGACCAGCTTTATGGAGATGCTGATTTAATTTTCCAGCAGGACTTGGCATCTGCCCACAGTGCAAAAAGTACCCATACCTGGTTTAAGGATCATGGTATCACTCAGTGGCGGCCGGTGCGTTGGGGGCGCAGGGGCGCCGCCCCCTATCCATGCGTCCGGCCCCCTAATCTGCATGCAGTGGCGCCGGACGCATGGAGCTCAATGGGGCTTTTTTTTTTTGCATCACCTGGTTAGAGCCAGAGGCTCTAATAGGCTGCAGGAAAGGGTGGACCCGGGGCGCAGAGCAGTGCGCCCTGAGCCCACCCATTGTGTGACAAACACTGCTCGCAGCCAGTGAGCCAATCAGGAGATAGAGGGGGCGGGCCGAGTCACAGATCCGTGTTTAAATGGACACGCAGAGCCGCGTCTCAGGAGTGCGCCTACTTGGGCACTTAGTAGGAGGGAGGGAGGGACCAGGAGCGCCGGCGAAGGACCTGAGAAGAGGAGGATCAGGGCTGCTTTGTGTAAAACACTGCACGGAGCAGGTTAGTATAACACAGGGCTTGACAAATTTGCTTGAAATCTAGAAGCCACCTAAAAAAGTTAGGAGCCAGTTTTATTTTGCGCATGCCGAATGGACGGCTTCTGTCAGACCAGCTGCCATACACACGGGCCCGATGGCGGCCAGTTTTTAATGAACAGGCTGATGTTGCCTGGCATTCGACCTGTGTAATAACTCTTCTGAGAGATATTAAAGGAACACTCCAACCACCATGAACACTTCAGTGATTTAAAGTGGTGATGGCGTTAGGAGTCAGAAACACTGCACCAGCTGGGATATTTAAAATGACGTGCTGGGGCTAGTTACACCCCTAGCACATGTGACTTACTGCTGGCGGGTACTGCTGGTGGGTAACTCTTGCCGGTTTATGCTGGTGGTTACTGCTGGCTAGTACTGGTGGGGAGTACTCCTTTCAGGTACTGCTGTGGGTACTCCGTGCTGGTACTGCTGGGGGGTACTCAGTGCAGGTACTGCTGGCGGGGATCACGGAGCGGCGCAGTAGGAAGTATACAGAGCTGATGCTTCCTGTATCTCTCCTGTCACAGGCGGAGTGCATTTGATATCACTCCGCCTGTGACAGGACAGAGCGGGAACTACACAGAAAGCATAGGCTCCGTTCTGTCACAGCTGATAAGACACCGTTCTTTTGCCAGACATCCCAGGTCTCCCCCATGCGGGCACAGCACTTGCGGGTGTCAGGGAGCCGCAGCATGCATGCAGGAGACTTCCGCACCTCGCAGGAGACTTGGTATGTCTGGCAACAAGACACATGCCGCAAGGTAACCCAGGCGCCAGGCCGCTAATTCTAGTCGCCAATTCGACCTGGCACCTAGGGTTTGTCGAGCCCTGGTATAACATGTTTGTTATTTTATTGTTAAAAAAAAAGAAAAGGAGGGTGTAGTAATACTTTAAGTTGAGGGCAGGGAAGGGCATGGCATGCAAAATGTCTATGGAGACATTTGCAAAGCAGCAGACTGGTTGCCTCAGTGCACCTGCCTCAGGCTCCACAGGAAAGATCCAGAGCTCGTATGTCAATGGACTTCAACAAAATGACGGTATAGGCTTCCATGTCCATTGCAATAAGTTTATTTATACTTTTTGGCCCTGCCCGTTTAGCTTGTTATTCATCACATGTATGCTGCCATGTTTGCGTCAGGAAAATTGTTTCAAATACTTACCATCATTTTCCTTTCCTGATGCCAATCCAAGGCAGTATACAAACCCTCCCTTTTTGATCTTGTTATCTTTACTAAGAATGGGGGAGGAGGTTGCTCCTCTACCCTATTGGCTTAGATTACCTAATCCTGTGTCCCTTACCCTTAACAATAAAGTTAATTTTTTTCTAATAATGGATAGTGTGTGGAAGGGCTATCAACCCTGCCAGGTTTTTATTGCTGTGTCCTCACTAGGAAGATTAACCTTCTCCATTTGCCACCAGGAAAGTGGAGAATAAATCCAAACTTTGGTTGCCACTGGACCAGGACTCCATCCAAAAAACAAAAACAAAACAAAGTTTTGCCTCATGGCAGCTTTAGGCTTGTTTCACATGGGCTTGTAAAAGTGCAAAGTGAACAGCAAGCTTTGGGACAAATCTTTCAGCAAGCTTTATTGAAGCGTTTAAAGTACCATTCAACTCCAGTTTGTAAATGTTGAAAGCAGATCCTAATAGGAGTGTTGAAGCGTGCTAGCAGTTTGTTGAAAGTGGCAATTAATACTCCCATTAGGATCTGTGTTCAACATTTGCAAATGCATAGGTGAATAAAGAAGGTCCATCTCTCCAACGGGACAGAAATTAGGGGTTCTAATCAGTCATCGCTCTATCCAAAACTGAAAAAGTTTTGGTTTTAGATATGCCTAAAGAAAAACTAAAGGCAAAACTTTTTTTTTTAGTTTTGGATAGAGTGTAGAGGAAATAGAACGCCTGGCAGTTTTTTATTTTTTTTTGGCGGTCTGTGTCCCCATTAGAGAGAATGACCCTCTCTATTTGTCCTATTTACCATTATCATTGACAGTAAAAGAAAATCCCACATTTTGGGTTGTCCCCAGAAAAGTAATAGAGGGGAAATCTTCCGATAGGGACACTAGTTCTGATGACCTGGGGGTCCACAATGAATTCCCTTCTTTTCAGGGATGTCCCCTCACTTCCTGTTTGGCTATGGGACAACACTTCCTGTTTGGCTATGGGAAATGAAATACAGATGGCAAAAAAAATAGTTGTAGTTTAAAAGGCAGGAAGACATCTGCATACGCTCTGTAACATCAGCAACTGCAGCTGTATCATGATGTTGGTCATTCAAGAAGCAGAGAGGATAATCCAGGATGCTTACATATTCCCAACAAGCTGGACAATCTCTGTAAGTGGTAATGAGCTCCTCTGATGGACGAGAACATTTGTTACCGATTCTCAGTGTAGCCCAACACTCACCTTGTCCACATTCCCCTAAATTGATCCCTGATGTAACATTATTTATGGTCACCCTAAACTTTCTTGCTAGAGCCAAATGCATAAATCTGACTCGGACTTAATATATTTTACCTACTATGCCTGAAAATATTATTATTAAAAGTAAAAGTGCTTTTTATACAATGATGTGTTTTAAGTTTGATCACTAATGTCACATGATCGATCAATTAAAACCCTAACCACATTGGTGGTACACAGAAGCACAATTTAGGAAATGTTGATTTGACTATTTTTTTTTTACGACAAAGCCACTGAGATGAGGCCTACCATTAGGACTGTTCATACCCTTATGAATTCAAAAGATACAAGCCTGCACATTTTAACAGTGATTTTTCAGCAACTGGATTTTTTTGACCATGGGGTACACAGGGGACATTTATTCTTAAGCTGCTGAGTAATATATACTACTTGTTGACATCCACATCAGTGACGCAAAAAAAATGGCTGATAAGAAAAAAAGGTGCTTCCCAACAAGAGGTTAAGGAAGCTCTGTCAGCACAGAAAAATAAATTAAGCCCCCCTGCAGAAGAAGGGATCTAATAAGCCCCTTTCCAACAGGCAGGGAGTCAATATATGATACAGACGCTGCCAGTATCCAACACACTACACCTGGGTGTGTTTAATATCTGGTCCCCTGCTGGGTGCTGTGGTCCCTTTTGCTGGACACTACATCACTACAGGATGGGGGATAGAAATGTAGCAGCTGATGGGAGGAACCATGGGTCTAACCGGGGCCAGCTAACCACATAACTAAGTGTAATGGGTGCCCTTACTTCTTTGAAAAGAAACCAAATTTTGGCTCACAGTCTGCCAGAAAGGTAATCACTCTCTTTTACTTGCGTTTTCATTTTCTTACTGTAGCAAAAGGGTCACTTTAAATGACTCATCACTTCACCTCTGGAAGATTTTACGCCCCTTCATTACTAGACTATTTTTTGCTATTCAGCACTGCGCTACTTAACTGCCAATTCTAGATATGAGAACTCCGTGCTATGGTATGTGTACTGAATGTAGCTGCCTGCGCAATGATCACCTGTTGAGGGGTTCATCTCTAAATAACACCAAATATGTGTGGTGCTACCCCAAAATATTTGGTAAAGTGCTCCAATCAACTTAATTCATAATAAGTTGTTCTGTGACCTCGTGCCAATATGTAACTACTCGCATGAATTCATACAAAGGAGATCATATTATATATATATATATATATATATATAATATCACATAAATGCATATATAAAAGTGTTCCATGCTTGTGACTAAATCAATTTATATTTAATAAAGTCCATAAATATAAAGAGTTCTAATACTTAAAAATTCATAATATTCAGTGCTTCATGTACAACACTCCGCACTCACCACACCAAAGGCACTTTTCCACTGCAAGTACCGGCTAGTACCGGCTCGGCTCTACTCGGCCCTGCTTGGCCTGGTTTGCTTTTCCACTGCGGTACCGCATGGTATAGGGTCGGAACGGTTCGGTACGGTACGGTATAGGTTTGCTTTTCCACTAAAGCAGTACTAAAGTTAAGTGGGTGGGATAACAACGGGGTGGGTGGGATTCTCTGACCAATCAGTGGCTAGTAGTGACTGCATGCAAAGGATTGTGGGATATGGTACCAGTTTGGTACCTGTTGGAACCACAATCGAGTAGGTACTGTTTTTTCAGGGCCGTACCGTACCGTACCGTTCGGTTCCATGCAGTGGAAAAGCAAACCTATACCGTACCGTACCGAACCGTTCCGACCCTATACCATGCGGTACCGCAGTGGAAAAGCACAAAAGGGTGCCGAACCGGTACGGTTCCATGCAGTGGAAAAGCGCCACAATATATCAGTGCTTTGTATAAGATCAACAGCTTCTCATTTAACTGTCCCCGCAATTCCTGTTTGAATGGGCAAGTCTCCTCTGTAATATTCCATCAATCCTCCATCATACGTGCATGTATAGGGAAACCCTTAATTCCATTTATTAAAATGTATTAAAAAAACATACAAAATGCTACTCACAATAAATGATTGCTTGCAATAAACAAGCTACATGTGCATGTACCATTCAGCAAGCAATCTGCATTTCATGTTCTGGAACCATACAAACAGAAGGGACGCCAGCAAGCCCCGCCTAACGTGTTTCGTCACACTAACGTCAACGAGAGCGGCTCTGATGTTAAGAATTATGAAGCACATGGACTTTATTCACAAGCACAGAACACTTTTATATACGCATTTATGTGATTTTTTTTTTTTTATATATGACCTAATTTTTAGGAATTTATGTGAGTAGTTAACATATTGGCACAAATTCACAGAACACCTTATTATTATGAATTATGTTGATTGGAGTACTTTACCATATATTTTGGGGTAGCTCCGCACATATTTGGTGTTTAACTTTCAATTGCCTGGTCATGCAATACCGTACCCAAATTACATTTTTCTCTTTTTTTTTTTTCTACAAAGAGAGCTTTCTTTTAGTGGTATTTGATCACCACTGGGTTTTTTTTTTATCATACCTAAAAATAGATTAGGTTGAATACCTAATACCTTGAAAAAAAATATTTTTAACTTTGTTATAAAACATATCCAATAAAATCCAAGTTTCTTCATAAATTTAGGCCAAAATGTATTCTGTTATATTTGGTAAAAAAAATGAAATTGTGTGCAAGTAATAGCATCTACAAACTATGGTATAAATCAGGGATTCCCAAACTACGGCCCTCCGCAGAACTACACATCCCATGAGGAATTGTAAAACTCTGACATTTACATACATGACTAGGCATGATGGGAATTGTAGTTCCTGAACAACTGGAGGGCCATAGTTTGGGAATCCCTGGTATAAATAATGGAAATGATGACGCTTTGAAGCAGCTCTGACTGACTGCCTATCACATTTCTAGTGTGACTGTGATAATGTGGCAGGCAATCCGGGACTGGCGGGGACACTGGCTGGGAGGGACACAATCTGACGTTGCTAGTGACACTAATACAGTGATACTGCTGTACACTATCACTGTACTAATAACACTGACTAGGTGACAGGGTGATCAGGACAACCAAGGTGTTAACTGTGTGCCTAACGAGTGTATGTGTGCTGATTTTACTCAATGATGATTCGCTTTCCTCCCTCATCCCAGCTCTAAACGGTAAGTGAGATCAGGGAGCAATAAAACAGCCAGATCTACGTTCTGTCGTTTATAAAACACACTGATTTCTGTGCTGTGGTTGGCCACAGCCATCAGCAGGTTCACAGCCAAAATCATTGGCTGTGAGCCTGCTGACAAACACGTGCTGTGTCCAACCACAGCACGAGCAGCAGTGGGGGCAAACACACGCCTATGAACCTGAAAGTTCCCCCGTGACATATAGGTATGTTACGGGAAACAACAGAGCCACCAGCCAGCAGTAAAAGTGCTGGCTGGCAAGTGCTTAAAATCACTGATGCAGATTAACCTTTAGTTAATAGGGTAAAGATTAATGTGCAAAAAGTGCACCAATTTAAACCAACCAGATTTTAGTTCAGTCAGACCATCAAAGAGGAAGTAAACCCTCCCCAAAAAAAAGAAAAGAAAAAAAAAACCCTGTAAGACAAAGGCATAATGAGCTAGTATACATCACATACTAGCTAATTATGAAAACCTTACCTTAGAACAAAGCCCCCCGCAGTGCCGCCCGCACAGCGACAGGACGGGAGACATGTTCGGCCGTCCTGCTTCGTGCAGATGGCCGGAGGTACGATTACATCACGGGAGCTTCCGTTCACGGCACAGGGCTCTGAAGGAACGGCACGGATGGTTATTCCTTCAGAGCGCATGCGCCGATGACGTCATCGGCTGCATTAAAAGTAAAATATCTCCTAAACAGTGCAAGTTTAGGAGATATTTACAGTACCTATAGGTAAGGCTTATTAAAGGCTTACCTATGTAGTGGAAATTAATAGGGCTTGGAGCATAGAAACCCGATCAGTGCGCTCAAGATTAACACGCACCAAACACCATTAAACCCTTGTACTGAAAAGTGCAATGTACAGCTCTTTTGTATAAGGTTATCCAAGCGCTCGTCAGCAAAGAAATGAACAGACACGCTTGCTGTAGTCAATTCGATACCATCTGGAGGGTTCCCTGTGAATGACTGTCCCATCCAGGGCAGAGCAGGTTTATTTAACAAAAGGGGGTTAAAGGGAGTGGCTTCAAGGCCACCAATCACAGAACATGTATACATCAAAAAGTACAATAGGAACTGTGGAGTAGATGCCCATAAATGGACACCACTGAACACAGAGGTTCCCCAACTGCCACAAAGGACAGAGCACATGGCTTCTCATTGTTCATTCATGTCAATCCATAAACATGGATCCATTACCTGTTCGTGGATCCCATTAAACTTAGTATATATATATATATATATATATATATATATATATATATATATATATATATATATATATATATATATATATATATATATATATATATATATAAACCAAATCTAATATGAGTGTCCATTCTATTTGTTCAAGTTGATGAGGCTTTATCTGCATAAGATAATAGCAGCAGTATTTCAGTCATACGGATCAAATATGACTAAAAGATGCCATCCATTAATCTTGGTAAAATGATAAGAATTCCATATCACAAACATATCTCCGCAGTACGGGGCCCCGAATGGCGGGTATAGATTTGTGCGATGGACTCTCTTTGCTACAAGTATTGTGCCATCTCATCTTAATGGAAGTTTTTCACTAACAAGTCTTTCCGCAATAACAGTTAAAGCAATAATCGCTGTGAATAGCGATTACCGGTAAAACTGACACTGGGAGACATTATGACTATTTAACTAAAGAAATGTCCACAATGAAATTTCCACAACACCTATAGGTACAAGTTCCAAGAGTGGGTTTACAACCTCTTTAATTATTGCACTGTGCCTTATTAAATATACCTCACAAGCGAAAATATATTAGACAGTGACTGAAGGAAATTTCCGTTAGACTAAAGAACAGCAGAAGATTCAGGTGGTTACAGCAATTTTCTTGCCACAAACTGCATGTCTGAGAATTACATTTTAGTAAAGAAAATTTAAAAAACCTTTTCATCTCACGGCACAAATGGTAAATTACCTCTTTTTTTATTTAAATTAAAAGCCTTGTGAAAGCTAACATTGTAAATACAACATAAGTAGTGCATACTGTACAGAGAAGGGAACAAGAATTCTTCTGGTGCAGATGCCCAGTAGAAACAAGTCTACAGGGGTAAAAGTCCTGAACTGGCACCTGGTAGAGCGGATGTGCTTGCAGCACAACTGTGTCCCCCAAAACAACATTAAAGCATATTAGTGGAAGTATAATTAAGCTTGCATGTTCAGGGTTACTGGAAGAGGGGAGGTAATAAGGCACCTTCCTGCAGGGGGATGGGGGGTGTGGAGAAGTATAAAAGTGGGAATGTTCTGGTCTAGCCAACAGATTGGCGTCGGGTAACACACCCTCTCCCTTCAAGCCTATCAATGTATGATGTGCTGGTAAATAGATTACCCTTACATTTTACCAGGTAGAAAGTGCCTTTATAGTCACACAGTCACACTTTGTTCCCAGCAGGAAACTCCATATGACTGTCAAACACTCACACACTTCAGCAATACATAGGCTGCTACAGATTTGTACTTTGTCAGGCTAGTATTCCACAGAAGAAACAATGCTACTATACTGTGGCCCCTGCATTTCTCGATGGGGTTCCCAGCTGGAGCACAATAGCATCGTGTTCGGGGTCCTACATAGTTAGGGTGCGTTTTCCACTAAGCCTCACAGCTTCTTTGGCACAAGGTGTGTCTTGAAGTGCTTGCTGACGTGGTCGCTGCGAGTAAACCTCTTCTGACAATGAGGACATTCGAAGCGCTTGTCACCTGTACAGGGACAGCAGAGTAAAAATCAATACATGTCATGCCTGAGGGCCAGTTTGTCTTACATGTGCATTTTGTGCGTTCATGTTTCACACACCTGTGTGCGTGCGTGCGTGCCTCTGCAGCTCGTCGCTGCGGGTGAACCTCTTTGTACAGAATCCCCAGTTGCACACAAATGGCCTCTCCCCTGTGTGTAGACGGACATGGGCTCTCAAGAGTGATGTCTTGCGAAACGTTCTGCCGCACTCAGGAATGTGACACACGTGCCTCTTCCTGCCAGGAGGTCCCCACCTGCTGAGAGTGACAAGTGTCTCTCCTCAGCCCAAAACATCTGTCCCTTTCCATCAACCCTCCCCCACCCAGGCCCAGCACTTTATCAGCCCTGCATCCTGCCCAGTGCCCACTCTCACCCCTTCTCCCCGTCCTTGCAGTTCGGACATGTACAGGCAACCCTCCTCCTCTTCACTCCCGGCTGAATTTCCCCAGACAAGGCCTGTTCCATTTGCAGCTGTATCTGGGTAGGGCTGAGACCACTGATGGCCACGTTATTACTGGACACATTCTGGACACTGAGCTGTGGTTGCCCTAAGTAGACACATAAACACAGGAGTGGGTTGGTTTTATGTAACAAAAAGAAGAAAAGCAAGTTAAATGAATCTTAAATTTACTTTTATTTGCCTAACTGTACAACTCCTATATCATGTTACATAATCATACTGGGATATACACCTGAAGCATTGGTGATGGTAACAGGCACCCCTTGCACCGAGACTCCATTGATGCTAAAAGTTTGTAGTGCCTGGGCTGCCAACTGTGCTGTATTCAAACTAATGACGCTCCCTGCTGGAGCTATTTTGGGTAAAGACCGTTCTTTGCGATTGATGTTCTTCTTGCCAGGTATGGCAGATTGTGTTGCAAAGCTACTGGTCCCTCCTGAAGCTCTGGGCTGAGGCATAGAGGGAACATCTTGTGTTACCAATGGTTGTAGCTCTCCCGTAGATGTGCGGAAGTAGATCTGTTAAAAAAGAAGAAGAAGAGCACGTGAGGTAATAAAAATGTATTCCAAAACTAGGGGCACACAAGAAATATACAAAATAAAAAGACAAGTGACAAAAACAAACACGTAGAACCCTCTCAAGAAGATATGAAAATAGAGAAAATAAAGTAATTCTAAAGGTTGTTTTTTTAAAAATGACAAACATGATATACTACTTACTAGTGATCGACCGATATTGGTTTTTCGTTGCCAATACCGATATTTTGGCCATTGCATATCGGTATCAGCCAATATTTCCGTACATTTAACAAAAACATTTTTTTTTTTATCACTTGACAGGTACTCTTGTGGAGGGATCTGGGGGTCTAAAAGACCCCAAACCCCTCCTCTGCACTTCAAAGCATTCAAAACGCCAAGTTTGGCTGTTTTGAATGCTGTCATTTTTTTAAATCTGGCGCCAGTACCCGGAAGTAATGGCATGACATCACTTCATTGCTTACATCTTTAATTTGTAGATATGTGAGTGGCATATTCAATAATATTTGTAAACGGAATTATGCTATGTGACATCATATTACCCTCAAATGAGCAATATTTGGAATATTGGCCAGTTCCGGACCGATATAGATATATCGGCAAAAGTCAATATCAGCCCTGCCGATAATCGGTCGATCCCAAATACTTACCTGCTCTGTGTAATGATTTTGCACCGAGCAGCCCCAATCCTCTTTTTCTTGGGTCCCCCGCCGGCAGCCCTGGCTCCTCCCCTGCAGAGTGGCCCCAAAAGCAAGCCTCCCACTCCCGGGCTGCACTCCTGTGTGTCTATTCATACACAGAGAGTGGCTTGGACCCGCCCTCTGTTCTCTCCTAATTGCCTCACTGGCTGTGCTAGATAGCAGCAGGAGCTAATAAGGAGAGAGACCCAGGAGAGCTGCTGCTCTTGTGCACATTGCTGGATCAAGATGGGGCTGGGGAAAGTGTAAAGCCCCGTACACACAATCAGATTATCGAACTATCTGTCGGCCGTTTTTTGTGGCATGCCAGTCTGATGTGGAAAGTGAAGAGGTTATTTTCATACGAATTTTCCCGTACGACAGAATTCTACTTCAGAAGTGATGTCATGTGTTGGATTGCTTTGTATGTGTTCTTTCTCTCTGAGCATGCCCAATCTTGCTCTTAAGATTTTTTTCCGTTGAAATCTGTACTAATGAGACGAAAATCGGACGTTGATTTGACAGACAACAAAAATTTTATAGCCTGCACATCAGGATTTTGTTAGCCGAAAAGTCGGAGTCGGCTGTCGAAAGCACCATACTAACAATCCGAAAATCGACAGATTGGTCATCGGATGAAATTTCCCTACAAATTTTCTCATTGTGTGTACGGGCCTTAGGAGGGGGGGGGGGGCTGAGGAGCTGCACCCAGAGAGTGTTTTCCCTAATGCATTAGGGTCAAAAACCTTGAGCATTTACAACCACTTTAAAGTATACATGTTTGTCCTATCATAAAAAAAAAAAAAAAAAATGAAAACGGTCCTTATAAGAGAAAAAAAAAAAACTGCATGCAAGACGATTAGACCCAATCTCAACCTTATATTCCTTTTTTCACTTCTTAATGGTCAGTGAAGCCATCCATCATATTGAATGCCCCCATATGCATTTGACTTTTCTGTGTACAAATGAAATAATTCCAGATTTGCCCTCGCTGGTGTAATTTGGTATCATAGCTTTTCCAATCAGCTTTCATGTATATTTAACAAAGAAAATAAAGATTCTCATTTACGGTAAAATCTTTTTCTTGAAGTCCAAGGAACACAGAATACAAATAATTCTTGGACATGTCAAGCTCTACTGCTGCCTCCAACCAATTTGGACACTAGCAACAAACGTTATTCCAGACCATGTAAAGCCGCCTCCAACTGCCATGCCTCAGCTTAGTGAGCAAGCAAAAAAAAGGGTAGGACCGGTGTCCGTCAGTTGACGTCAATGAAAAGTTCTGAAGTACAAAAAACATTTGTTTATTGTCCACTGAGGAACACAGGGTAGTCGCAGTTCTTGGGCATGTGGGACATCCAAAAACAAGCCCAACTGAGGGGTGGATAAAAGTTACTGACTGATGCCCCATACACACGTGCAGATTATCTGCAGACTTTTGTCTGCAGACTTACCTTTTCTATGTAGTGCAAGGGCCTGCCGGATTGCATACAAATTGAAAGTGTTTAGGTTTGACCTCATATTATATGGTTTTGGTAAGTCTGCAGACAAAAGTCTGCAGATAATCTGCATGTGTGTATGGGGCATGATTCTACTGAAGTGGAATCTTACAACAAAAAGGTAGGAAAAATCAATGCCTGAACAAGGGCTTAAAAGGAGAGGAGTCAACCAAACATAGAAATGGTCATTTGTCAAGGGAAAGACACCCAAGAGAGGGATTTACTAAAACTGGGGAATGCAAAGAAACAAATCAGCTTCCAGGTTTAATTGTCAAAGCCTTATTTAAACAAGCTTAAGTTAGAAACTGATTGGCTACTATGCACAGCTATACCAGATTCGGAGTGCTCCAGTTTTGGAAAATCTCCCCCAAAGGATCAACCTAGTGTTCCAGTATTGAAAAGGGGAGGGGGGTGGTCAAACAGGTTAACCACTTACCGCAAAGTGACGTATGGGTACGTCGGCAGACTTTGCGGTGTTATACCGGGATGATGCCTCTAGCTAGAGGCACCATCCCGGTATCGTAGTTGGGAGCCGCTCGATCGTTACCCAGGTGAGCGGGAGGGGACGTCCCCCCCCCCTCCCGCCGCGTTCCGTGACTTTGACCCGAGCACCCAGCCGGCGCGTCCGCCGGCTGGATGAAGCCCCGATCAAAGCCGGAAACAGCTTTAATCGGGTCTCCGATGACGTAACCCGGAGGTATCGTGGTTGGGAGCCGCTCGATCGTTACCCAGGTGAGCGGGAGGGGACGTCCCCCCCCCTCCCGCCGCGTTCCGTGACTTTGACCCGAGCACCCAGCCGGCGCGTCCGCCGGCTGGATGAAGCCCCGATCAAAGCCGGAAACGGCTTTGATCGGGTCTCCGATGACGTAACCCGGAGGTGGCGTCCATGACGTCACTTCCGGGTTACTCTGCTGCAAAAGGCGGCAGATTTAAAAACGGTTGTATGCAAAAATGCAGTTTTCGGCGTTTTGAATACATGGAAGTGTAGTGGAGGGGTCTAGGGTCTTTTAGACCCTCGATCCCTCCATAAAGAGTGCCTGTCACTGCATATTGGTGTCACAAGGGATGTTTACATTGCTTGTGACAGCAATAAAAGTGATCACATTTTTATTTTTTTTTTTAAAAACCTGTAATAAAGTTAAAAAAATATAAAATAAATAGGAAAAAAAAAAAAAATTTTTAGCCGCCCTCGTCACTGTTAGCTCGTGCAGGAAAAAAAAAAAAACGTATACAGAAGTCAAGCCGCGAATGAAATCGCTGTTCAAACCACACATGTGAGGTATGGCTGCGATCGCCAGAGCACGAGCAATAATTTAAAAAAAAAAAGAGCTACACTCTAACTCTAAACTGGTAACCATACAAAATGGCGTTTTTAAAGACCGCTGCGCAAATACCACGTGACAAAAAATATTGCAAAAAATATTGCTATGACCGACATTTTATTCTCCAGAGTGGGGCTTAAGTGGTTAAACAATAACCAGAGTAGGAAAAATAACCTAGACCACCAGTGTAAAGCTGGTCAACCAAAAGTAGAGTCACTGTATCGGCTTTCTATGGGGCCCTATAGACACAGACAGGCATCTATAGACACAGACAGGGCGGCTCAGCCCTGCCCCCTCATCACAGAATGTGATTGACAGCAGCGGGAGCCAATAGCTCCCACTGCTATCAATCTGCTCTCTAAGGAGGGAGAGAGCAGAGAGATCCACTGCTGTCATGCACAGCACTGGATGGAGAATCAGGCTCAGTTTAAGTATTTAGGAGGGAGATTCTCTGGCACAGACTTTTTTTTTTGCTTTAAATGAGATGCAAAGTCAGAAGGTTTTTTATCCTAATGCATGATGATAAAAAGCTTTCTGTGTGTAGCAGCCTCCCCAGCCCCCCCTAATACTTACCTGAGCCCCCTCTGTCCAGCGATGTCCACAAGTCCCTTGGCTGTCCAGGACTCTCCCTCCTGAATGGCTGAGACACAGCAGGGGCACCATTGGCTCCTGCGGCTGTCAAAGTCAGTTAGCCAATCAGGAGAGAGGGGAATGCGTGGTCGAACGGCAACTCGGTGTCTAAACAGACACACGGAGCTGCAGCTTGGCTCGGGTGCCCCCATTGCAAGCCGCTTGCTGTGGTGGCACATGATAGGAAGGAGGGGCCGGGAGCAATGAAGAGGGACCCGAGAAGTGGAGGATCCGGGCTGGGCTGCCCTATGCAAAACCACTGCACAGGAGGTGGGCATAACAGGTTAGTGTTTTTTTTTTTTTAAATGAGACATTGCAATCACTTTAATGCATGATGCATTAAAGGTAAAAAATTAAAAAAAAAAACCTTCAGCCTTTACAACCACTTTAATACTTGACTGCCAGAAGAGGGAAATTATGTAATGGAAGCCATCTGAGAAAAAAGTAAAGTAAGAATGGATAACTAGAGCCCTCTGATCAGCAAAAATCGGCTAGTAACCCTGAATCCTGTAGAAGGATAGGGGGAGGTGATTAATCACAACTATAAAATGGATAACCTGCCCGACTGGGCATTAAAAACTGTATGAGATTGCAAGAATGTGTATACTTGGGTCTTGTAAGGGGCCAAATCCACAGTAGAGGAGCCAAGGTTAGGAATACACCTACAAGCACTTGAATAAGTGAGAAAAATAACAAAAAGGAGAAATCTTTTAGGAACCAGACCTCGTGCAGGTCCCTAGACTTAGAATATCCCAAGCAGGGAAAGGTGCACAGCCAAAATAAAAAAAATATATCTGTCTGTGGACACTCCGAGGAGATACAGACTTTAGTGATGGATGCTTCCTTAAGAGGAGGAACAAGAGGAACTTACAAGGAGGTCCCTCACGGTTTAGCTTGGGAGAACACGCAAAAGGTCTGAAAATTGTCAGGCTAGACTCAAGTGTGACAGTGGGAGAATGCTCTCAGGATAAATAAAGGGATAGTCCTCACTTTGACTAAGATCCAGGAGGGATGTACCAGAAGTAAAAAGCCTACTTTACAAATTGCCCCAACTTAGTTCGATAATTGCAAAGGACAGAAAAATGGCACAAGAAGGAACTATGTGGAGGAGTTTCGAGATGATCACAAATATTGCTTTAAGTGGGACATGGGAAAGATCGGTTAGGCTTCATGTACACACATCCTGACAAACCCCAATGGAAAAATGCAAAAATCACTTTCTTGTGATCAAAACGTTTCTATCCTGAACGCATTCAGGAGAGGGAGGTTGAAGCTCCCCTAACAGCAGCAGTTCCTACACTCAGGTAAAAGCCTATGTGTACATGGACACAAAAGGCATTTTTTGTAGTTGAGTTTGGGAGCTTTGGCAAAAAAAAAAAAAAACACACCAAAAGCTTCTAAATTTAAGTCTAGGAGCGTAGACCATAGACACCTCTTAGCAGGGACTGCGAGAAGCAAGAGCAGTGAGTTTTTAGCAAGGTGTACAAGGCATTCCATGATGGGGAAGCATGGAAAAAAAGGTGGCACCAGAGAGGACATACAATAGACCATGCTATGGATAGGGAGTAAAAAGCTACCAAAGTACACTAAATAGTCTGGTGTCACAAGGACAGTGACAGTGGAAAACGGGTCCCAATGGAACTATTAGATCATGAAATTCCTACAGAAAGGTATAGGGCATAAAACAACAGTCATATTGCAACTTAATGGAAAAGAACTCCACTGCAGAAAGGAGTAAAGGATCGTGTGAAATATGCACTCCGATATAGATTTCTACCAGGGTAGGAATCAGAGATGCCAGGTACTTGGAACAAAGACAATTTGTGACAAAATGCTCAATAAATTTGAAAAGAAGAAGAAAAAGAAGAAAGAGAAGAAAGAAAGAAAGAGAAGAAGAAAGAAAGAGAAGAAAGAAAGAGAAGAAAGAAAGAGAAGAAAGAAGAAAGAGAAGAAAGAAAAGAAAGAAGAAAGAGAAGAAAGAAAAGAAGAAAGAGAAGAAAGAAAAGAAAGAAGAAAGAGAAGAAAGAAAAGAAAGAAGAAAGAGAAGAAGAAAGAGAAGAAAGAAAGAAAGAGAAGAAGAAAGAAAGAAAGAGAAGAAGAAAGAAAGAAAGAGAAGAAGAAAGAAAGAAAGAGAAGAAGAAAGAAAGAAAGAGAAGAAAGAGAAGAAAGAAAGAAAGAGAAGAAGAAAGAAAGAAAGAGAAGAAGAAAGAAAGAAAGAAAGAAAGAGAAGAAAGAAAGAAAGAGAAGAAGAAAGAAAGAAAGAGAAGAAGAAAGAAAGAAAGAGAAGAAGAAAGGAAGAAAGAGAAGAAAGAGAAGAAGAAAGGAAGAAAGAGAAGAAAGAGAAGAAAGAAAGAAAGAAAGAAAGAAAGAAAGAAAGAAAGAAAGAAAGAAAGAAAGAAAGAAAGAAAGAAAGAAGGTGGGGGGTAGGATACAAGTCAATAAATGATTCAGGCAGACAACAGAAAGCCACCTACTTAAAAGTGGGGGTAAGTCTTCAAGCAAAGGGTTGAACAAATAAGAGGATTTTTGGCTTCTGGATCTGCCGCTTTAGTGTGAACAACAAGACTATGACAGTCTAGGAAGTACTGCTATAGAAGCAGATGAATAGGGTTGTTCTGCCTCATCTTCAGACATTCTGTGTGTAGGTAGGTGTACACTCAGACCACCAGTGGTGTCAAATAATCTTGTCTAAAGACAGGTCTACTCCTAAAGGGTGCATGAATTAAAGGTTATCTTCAGTGTGCCAGGGTAAAAACCCAAAGTGTCCTTTGCGTGATCAGACAAAAAGCCCACAGGAGATATAAGCCTAGTTTTGGACATCAGCTGTAATGAAATGCATTCGATGTTTGCTCTAAAAGCTCCAGGGTATGAGGGTTTGACCTTGAGATAGAGTGGTCTTTTTTTTTTTTGTCCACTTTGACATGGATGCAAAACTCTGAAACACTATCAATAACAGCTGAATTACTATATCCGATACAGTAATTCAAAACTGACATCTTAGAATAGAGCCCAACTGATAGGGAAATCTTTAAAAAGACAAGAATATTGTCACCCTATTTCGTGGTACATTCGTCAAGGCAGATGACTGGAGCATCACCAGCAGGCAGAGAACACCTAACAATATGTTTTCTATGTCAAAACCACTTTGATATTGTCAGGAGGAAGCCATGACTCCACAGGCTTTTTCCAGCCCTCATATAAGGAAGGTATTACAAACAGAATGTAATGTGAAGGTCTTGGGAGTCACAGTTCTACAAGACCCAATTGCCTGGAACAACAAGCTTATTATCCTCTGCTTTTAGGGTAGAAACAGAGTCTTCGGAAGAAGGCTGTGAATTTGAGATAATAGGGACCCCAGGAACGCTAAGACTCCATTCACACAAATTTGTTTTTTCATGCTTTTTGTATCAGTGCATTTTTTTTTTTTTTAAACATGGGTTCCTATGAAACACTTTCACATCAATGCATTTTTGTGCCTGTTTTTGGAAAGGGTCAGGGACTTTTTTCCTGCAAAATGCAGAGTTTTGCATTTAATAGACTTCAATGAACCCACATCCAAAACGCAAGCATTGCGTTTTGTACAGCGATTTGTGTTTTTAAATCTGTCCAACAACAAATTCCCCCCTCCCCAAAAAAAAAAAAACACCATAAAAAAACAAATGCAAATTGCGGTAAAAAAAATGTGGAAAGAACAGCAAAAAGCACTACAGAAATGTATAGGTGTGAATGGAGCCTAATGCCCCATACACACGTGCAGATTATCTGCAGACTTTTGTCTGCAGACTTACCAAAACCATATAATATGAGGTCAAACCTAAACACTTTCAATTTGTATGCAATCCGGAAGGCCCTTGCACTACATAGAAAAGGTAAGTCTGCAGACAAAAGTCTGCAGATAATCTGCACGTGTGTATGGGGCATTAGAGGTACAGCAGTGGATTCTATGCAGGGTGTGTACACAACTCTGGTGAGCAGACTGCTGCATTAATTGTTGTACACAAACTGATTAAAAAAACTCCAAAGTGGATGTAAAGTGTTACTAAACCCAGGAGCCTGCAGTCACTATATCTGGTCTCCCACAGTACACATAACATGGAAAGGCAATTATTTTAGTAAATATAAACTGCTAAATACCTTTTCTCATCAGCAGTATATAGCAGTCTTGTGACAGCTAAGTCATTTTTTTTTACTAGTAATGGCGGAGATCTGCCATTTTTAGCGGGACTGTGATATTGCGGCAGACAGATCAGACACCCAACTGACATTTTTGACACTTTTGGGGGTTCCAGCGACACTACAGTAATCAGTCCTAAAAATGTGTTAATGTAATAATGACACTGGCAGGGTAGGGGTTAACACTGTGGGTGATCAAGGGGTTAAATGTGAGCCTAGGGGAGTGATTCTAACTGTATGGGGGTTTGGCTTGTGAAATTATCACAGAGATCTGTGATCCTATATAGACAGAGAGAAGAATGGTCAGCTGTGTTTACAACAGCTGACAGTTCTCCTCTCAGCGGGGAGCGATCGCGGGTGTCAGGCGGCAATTGGAGCTGTCTGCCCCGTGCATCCGAGTCCCCGCTGCCAAATGGGGGCAGGAGCAGCTTCAGGCACGCAACCGTCGTAGCCCTACATCGGTTCGCGCAGGAGGGCCAGCCTGCCGCAGTATATATGCGGTGGGTGATCCGGAAACGGTTAACAATAGCTGGGGGGAAGGAGTGGAGGATCGGGTAAGTAAATCTTTTTGTTCTACACCCAACTAAGCAATTAACCCTTGCAGTGCAGGCACAGCCCCACTGCACAGGATATTCTTTTAGCTGGGCTTACCATGAAGAGATGGTGTGGAAGGAATTTTTAAAAAGTGCACAACAAAAACAGTGGGGTAGCTTCCAGTGCAGTAGGCTAAGGAAATACTTAAAAAAATTAAGACCATATGGCCTGGCTTACCAAGCAAGTCTGTAGAGACTAGGTCACACTAGAAGCTGAGCCAGAACTCTGGACCAGAGGAACAATCGGTGATGAACACAATGCACAAATGCCTGGAAGGCTCCAAAAATGCAAAGCTCACTGTGTGAAGATCACGATATAGGCTAGCCCACAATTTACCAGTCCAGTAGAGTGAGGGTAGGGCTTCCAAAACCAAGTGGAAGAAATACCACTATACTTCAGCCTAAAGGCTTATGGCCGGAATAAGAAAATCTGCCGAAAATTTCCGTTCAGCGAAGGATCGGCCGATATTCTACTTGTTAATGCCCAGCCATCAGTGACCAGATCGATATTGTGAACGAAAAATCCCGTTTGAAAAAAACAAAAAATTCTGTCGTCTCGTTTATGAACGAATGATATTCTATACGTTGGTGTTGAGGTCGTTCATTTAAAATCTGTAGAACATCACGCATGCACTGTTTCGATGGTCAGCGGTCAAATGGTCGGGCGATATTCGGCCTGTGTATGTTGGCAACGTTTTCGACCAACGAACACTTTTTCATAAGTCGGTGGTCGAATGATCGGGCGATATTCAGCCCGTGTATTCCAGCCATTACTCACAACCTGCAGAGACAGTATCAGACTGGAGGTATAGAAAGACTGAAAATGGTACATTCCAGGCTAGTCCTACAATCTTCGATCCAGCGGGATCTGGGTACAACCTTTAAAGCTGTTGCAGAGAATATACTAACCCAGATTGAGGTTATGAAAAGACTAACCAAAAGCAACATATTCAAAGTCTACACTGAAGTTACGGAACGGTGAATTGGGCGTCTTGGCTAAAGAAGAAAAAAAAAAAAAAAAACAACTTAGATCTTTCCACAGCAGAGCTAAGGATAAGGCATCCAACCTCCTAGACCAGTGATGGCGAACCTTTTTGAGCCCGAGTGCCCAAACTGCAACACAAAACCAGCTTATCTATTTCAAAGTGCCAGTGGGTTAATACTGGGGGTGGGAAGTTGATGTATCACCGCCCAGCCATCTGTCAACTGCCTTCTGAATATTGATCCACCACAGATTGCTTCTCAGAGGGACAGCAGGGGCTGCTGCATATGCAAATGCACCCCAATCCAGCTGCTCACCTCTGCACTCCCAACGCCCCCCTCTATGCTTACTTCTATATGACCTCCTCTGCTCACTATTGCACCCCCACAAAACTGCTGACCTCTGCACACTGCCTCTTTGCCTACCTTTGAACTCTATCCTACTGCTCACCTTTGCACTCCAAATAGTTAACCCCCCTCCTGCTGACCCAGTATTACAGAAACCTGAATGCTATACCTGATGGAACATCCAGCATTGCAGTGGCAAGCAGGACTCTCAAGCCTGCTTCTGTTTGTTTGCATCCACTTCTCTGGCACCATTCCTAAAGGTGGGTGGGAACTGAGGGAGGGGCGGAATTTGCATATGAATGCCGCGCTATTTATATATAAATAGTGCCATTTACATGGGAATGTCACACTAGTTATACATGAATACTTTGCTATTTTTTTATGAATCACACTGTAGCAGCACTGGGCAGAAATAGTGAAGGGCTCAGGGACGGGAGGAAAATTACAGAACAATGCTAAAAGCTGGCAGGAGAGAGAGGAGAAGAAGCCAGACTTCATCTGCTGGAAGGAGAGACACAGTGCAGCGTCCTGTAATTTTCCTTCCATCCTGCTACACCGTTCCCCCCTGTCGCTGGTCCTGAGCAGAGTATCTAATAAGTGGGGAGGGCAATTGCTGAGACTATTAACAGCGGCAGGTTCCAGGTGAGACCAGCCTATTGGAATCTTACCCGGCTCTGGCGTCCATTGTCGATGTGACTTCATCTAACCCGGTGTTCCGTGAAAAAAACCATACCCTTGTCACTTCCGGAGGGTATGGATTTCTCACGGTAGTTTAACTTGCGGCGGTTACATTATAACAGCTCCTCTGCATCATGCCTCATGTCCGCTCCTTCCCCTGTCACCTGATCTCGGTTAATAAATATAAAAGCGGATCACGGAGCACAGATCGCCGTCACTTACATTTTATACACCCGCCGCCGCTTTTATATTTATTAGGGGAGATCAGGGAAGTGACAGGGAGAGGAGATGATTTGTTGCAGCAGAACTGTTTTAATCTTACCGCCGCAAGTATTAGTGCCGTTAACATATCATACCCTCCGAGCATGCGCACTTGTGAACTTCTTTCTTCTTCAATTACGTCTCCGGGGCTCTGAGCATGCGCTCTGCTGTGCTGCTCTGCTGTTTCAGACCGGAAGTGACGAGGGGTATGGTTTCTTCACGGGGTATGGTTTTTTAACATTACACCGGCAGCACTGCCTTGTCTCGACCACGCCCATCCCAGATACATCATCCCCTGGCCCCAGAGCCATGTGGGAGATGTGGTTCTATGGGAGGGGGGGGGAGTGAGGTGTGGAGGAAATACACCTCGTATAGGATGTCCGATCAGTGTGCGCTCTTCTATCTCGTGTGCCCACAGAGAGGGCTCTGCATGCCAGCTGTGGCACGCATGCCATAGGTTCGGCACCACTGTCCTAGACTATTAGCAAAAAAAACAGTGGCATGATGGTTGCAGGTGCCATTATACAGGGGAAGGGGTTGGTTTGAAGTGGAACTAAGGCCCCTTTCACACTAGCGGACCGTTCAGATCCGCCTGTCAGTTTTTCAGGCGGATCTGAACGGATGCCCCATGCATCAATATGGGGCATCGGATGCCAGCGGAGATATGTCCGCTGACATCCGATCCTGTCCGTCAAATCTGGACGGATGGAAACCCTATTTTCCATCCATCCAGCGGATCAGATGAGAACGGACAGGCGGTCTGTTCTCATCCGATTCCCCCATAGAGAACAGCGGGGACCTGACAGCTCCATCTCCACACACAGCGCGGAGACAGAGCTGCCATCCGCCTGCTCAGCGGGGGAATCGGCGGATTGATCCCCCGCTGAGAAAAACAGAGTCTGTCGACGGACTCCCATGTGTGAAAGGAGCCTAAAGGCTTAAAATGTACCTGTCCAATGGCATCTTCTTCTGAGTGCCTATCTTCAGGTCTCTTTGGCCGGTAGGGGATGACATCACTCCTGTGCATGCGCAGGAAGCCGTCACCCTTGCACTCAGAACGGCCCATGCTGTAAGCTGAGCAGCTCAGTTTACAGTGCCAGAGAAGACAGCAGGCAGGTAGGGGCATTTTATTGCAGCAGAGACATTACTACAGTAAACCCATCTAAAGCCTGGTACACACTAATAGCTTTTGTTTGTTCAACCCGATGGCTTGAAAGAGAAAAAAAAAAAAAACTGACAGCTCCGGTCGGAGCCGCTGTACTAACGATCCAACGTTAATGCATCAATCTCCCCCGCTGAGCTGTTGTGTTCTGACAGGGGGATAGCCCCCCACCCCCCCAACCAGAACACTTCGGTCAGCGCTCATTGGCCGAAAGAGCTGATCGGGAGCCTGTCGGCTGCTGGTTTTCCAGCATACTCGTCCAAAAGAAGCCGGCTTCTGTCGGACCAGCTGACATACACACGGGCCAAATGTTGGCAGGTTTTTATTGAACCGGCTGAGGTCTCCCGACATTCGCCTCGTGTGTACGGCTTTTATGCATGGGTGTCTGGAGCAGCACTTATTTAAAAAGAGTAGTTTTCTAGCCCTTCTCAGTTTTATATTGACATTTCAGTATAGGTTCTTGGAACTGATAATCTGATATTATTAGGAGCAGGATATCTATGTGAAGTCAATATAACCATATTAAACACCATTATCTAAACAGCTTGCCATGGAGAGCAACTAATTGCCAACCCAGAACCGGTTACCCTGAACTATTACACTAGAGCTACAGGGACCCCCAGCCCTGCTATCATGGACAGTAGCACAGTACTGCAAAGAAATTGTATTTTGGGTTGTAGAACGTCATTCTTCACTCCATTATGTGATTTTTCAGTATGCATTTTATAGGTCTACTGTAAGCAATTGATCACACCATCCAAAATCACAGAAAATTGTGTTATAACTGTGCTTAGTCGCAGAACAGGTAACCGTGTGATCAATATCAGCCAAAAAAAAAAACCCACACCCCTCTCGGAAGAAAAAGAAAAATGTCATCTTTCATTTGATGCATACTTGTTCTGGTCTGTGGCTTCCAGTATTGAAAGTGGTAAACTCTCATACAATTTGAAGCCAAATATTGTTACCAGGTTATTAAATATGATTCAAATAAAACACTGACAAAGTGTTTACCTTTATATCTGCTCTGCCCCCCCCCCCAATTCCTTTTAGGTGGGCCATTCAGAGTGCATTTCTTATCTTTCAGGAGTCTGGAGGCGAGGCATTACACCCTCCCACTGTAATCCACACCTGCAGATTCTAACTGACATTCACCATTCAGTTCACACGCACTCACAGAGTGAGAGAAGGAGAGCGATCACAGCAGGGAAGAGACACACACCCTTTTGTAAAATATGACTGGGAGGCTCTGTATGTGTCACCTCTACACACACGGTCAGTCCGCTAGAAAAGGGGAGAACCGTCCGGATGGAGCTGCTGGAGGAGATACATGGAGATTACTGGGGAATGGGAGCAAGCCTGTGGGCAATACTAAGCTTAAATGTTTACTGCAGGTACACTTTATACAGTGCTGTCACTAGATTAATTTACACTTGCATCCAATTGAAGCCTATTTAATGGCACGAGTATGCATTGGTTAACCTATGTCTACTTGACCTACCATAATTTTTGATTGTAGAATGTATCTCTTTTTAGGACACAAGGCTTTTTATTTGGTACAAAATATTTTTTAAAACTCTAATTGTATCTGAAAATCACAGGATTAAACAGAGCAACATTAGGAACCCTGCCTAGTCTGCCAGCTAGCAACCACCCAGTGTTGTCGAATAGCTGTCAAAACGTTGCTTCATATATCCTCAGCAGGAATCATTTCGAGGACAAAAAAAAAGGAGTTTATTGGCTTCTGCACACAAGCTGTGGTCATTACAAGATACCCCCTGGAACCCTGCTTGGTAAAAGGAGCATGTACCATAGTCAATAACTATGTGAAGGTCTCTCCTTTGAAGCCTCGTGAAATAGGCCAGAAGATGCTCACATGATTCAAACCATACTAACTTCCAAGAAGTGTTAGGCCCCTTTCACACAGTCCGTCCGTAGGACGGACTCCATTTATCTCGGCGGATCGATCTGCTGATCCCCCGCTGAGCAGGAGGATGACAGCTGTTCTCCGCGCTGTCAGTTCCCCATGGGGGAATCGGATGGGAACGGACCAGTCCGTTTTCATCCGATGGACGGATGGAAAATAGGTTTTCCATCTGTCCAGATTTGACGGATCGGATGTCAGTGGACATGTCTCCGCTGACATTCGATGCCCCATAGGGATGCATGGGGGGACCGTTCAGATCCGCCAAAAAAAAACAAAAAAAAAAAAAAACGGACAGGCGGATCTGAATGGTCCGCCTGTGTGAAAGAGCCCTTATTCTTTAAAGCATGGATTGGATAAATACAAAAACATTTTATATCCATCTGTCACTTTCATCTATTTTCTGTAAAGCTAGGAAATACTTCTACATACTATACATCTTGAGAATGTTAACTTTACTGGTGGATTTATGGGTAATTTAAAGCCGAACACCAGACAACACCCCCTTCAGCCCCAAATAACGACCAACTTGGTTTTAAAAAGCCTAAGCAAAAAACCCCAATTATGTCCCTAGATCTGTGGTCACGTGACACACTGGGGGAGATTTACTAAAACTGGAGAGTGAAAAATCTGGTGCAGCTCTGCAAAGAAACCAATCAGCTTCCAAGTTGTATTGCCAAAGCTGAAATGAACAAGCTGAACCTAGATGCTTACTGGATACCATGCACTGCTGCACCAGATTCTGAATGCTCCAGTTTTAGTAAATCTCCACCACTGAGTCTCAAATCTACTAGATCCCTTCATGGTGTCCCAGTTGCTGTCAATTGAGGCTTCCTAAAATGTCCAGCAGTGATGTCCTCTTAGGACCCAGAAGATCTTTTGCATGAGGACTTCATGAAGAGACAACCAGTCAGCACTGGCACAGACTGATTACCAGTACACATCTTGATTCTGTGCCGATGAAACTCGTGGACAGGGTGTGTATAAAAGAGCATCACAAAGTATTCTGGTCAAAGGGTGTGTTTTAAGCTTTCTATGGGAGATAGGCCTTAGGCTCCATTAACACTTGTACGACTTGTCATGCTACTTTGGACATGAAAGTAACATGACAAATCGTTCCCCATATTTTGCAATGATAACTATTCATATATGTACAACAAAGTCCCAGCGACTTTAAAGCAGTTTATGCACTACTTTGGTCTAACTATCATGCAACTTGAGGGTCATAGACGTCAATGTTATCCCTCAAAAGTTGCATGAAAGTCATATCTGAATGTTATAAAGTGCAACAGTTGGCAGGTATCATTGATCAAAACCAAAGTCAGATCCAAGTCGCACCTATTCAAAGTTGTACCAAAGTTGCACTCAAAAGTCGTGCAACTTTGGAGTCGTACAACTGCCAACGAAGCCTTAGAGCATTGACTTGATAACATAAAAGTACCAAGCCCCATACAAAAAAACAGACATAAGGCTGTTATCTATAGCAATACAAGTTCCAATAAGAACAGTAAAGATGACTGAAGAAGTCTGATTGGCTACAGTGGCCACCGGCTGGTCTACACTTTTAAGTTCTAATTTTTATAAAGAAATACAAGCAATGGCTCGCAAGAGTTAATTAATACTAACGTTTGCCACTGCCACATCTACAGTGAAAGGTATAGGGAATAGAAGCGCTTGTCTAACACCAAGACCATCCTCACGAAAAAAAAAAAAAATAAAAATAGTTTGCAGAGCATTTCTCACAATCCTATTGTTTGAAAAGCATTCAAGTTGTCAGATGCACTGCTAAAAGCACCCAACACCAGAAGAGCCTAAACAACAAGCTGGATATAACTCCACAGTACAGGTGCATAAATCAGTCAGTGAAATGAGAAGCACTGACCAAATCTAATTCTTTGTGGGGGTGGAAAAGAGAAAAAAGATTTTCCTGAACTCTTCCAATCTGCAGAGAATCAAGCAATTAATTCAGCAATTGATAAAACTAGAAGAAGTTCATAATTCATAAATTGCATGACTCTTAGGGGTTAAAGGACATCAATTTGTAACAGAAAATAAAGGATAAGATTAATAGAGTGATTACATTTTTCAAGCAAGATTTTGACTGACAAGAGCAAAAAAGAACACCTGACTGCTTGCCAAAAAGATCAGCAAATACCAAGAAACAAGTGACTGGGGGTGGAAAGAAACAAAATCTCAATACAGTATGTCATAATTTGTATGTATTAGTACCTGTGTGGGTACAATCTCGGTATTCTGGACATTTTGTACTGCTTTTTGTGGCACGGCTGGCAGAGTGGCTGATGCTGCTTGAACCACCCTCAGTGCCTGTTGGGGTATTTGCACCATCTGAGTGTCCGTCTTGGGCTGTACCAGCTGAAGTACAGTCGGCTGCCCTGTGCCTGGACTCTGGACAATCACCAAGTTGTTACCCGCTTGTAGGATGTTGTCTGCTGTTGTCTCTATCACAACAGTCTCTACCTGCTCCTGGGAGGGGGAGCTAGGTGTTGGTGCTGTTTGAAAAGGTTTCTTGCGTGCCTTTTTGCACTGTTTACTTGGGAGAAGCTGAGAGCTTGCTTCATTGGAACAGTCTTGTAGACTATTAAGAGGCAATGCCAATGTGAGGCTGTTGCCAGCAGTTCCAGTCACTTTTTGTGGAGGAGCAGGCTTTATTGGTACGTGTTTGGTGGAGTTGGAGACTGGAGCAAGCTGAAGAGTTGCCCCACCATCAGTGGAACTGACAATCTGGAACTGAGTTCCCATATTCTGTGGAATTCCCTGGTTGGTGGTTTGCACATTTTGGAAACGGCCAGTTTTGCTCACAGGGTTCTGGATAGTAAAGAAGAGCTGCCCATTAGCAGAGCTGAGCTGTGGGATCTGGATGACATTTCCTTTAGTAGACAGAATGCCTATGGCAGCCTTCCCTGGACTCACTGGCAATGGTGCAGGCTTTATAGGTATCAGTCTTTTTCGGGCTGGTCGTGATGGTACAGGAGGAGTCTCAGCTGATTCAACTGCAGGGGGTCCAATCTTACTGCACGTGGCTGCAAGAAGAGCCAAGGGAGAAGGCTGTGTATCCTGAAAGGAAGTAAAACTTGTGGTTACAAATTCCACTGAAAAACGTTTTCTTATTTCTGTTTGAAAGTGTAAGAAAGCACTGTTAATTTTGGCAAAAATATTGTGAGCTGACCCCTTCATGTGCACAAGGAGGGGTTATGGAGATGAAGAGAGGTCTGTTTTTTTAATATCAGAAATTGAGTAGGTAAGGCTGGCATCAGGTGCTTAGGAGCTAAATATACAGTAGTCAACACACACACACACACATTTTATATAATATATATATATATATATATATATATATATATATATATATATATACACACACACACACACACACACACACACACACACACACACACACACACATATACACTTTTAACTAGTAAGTGCATATTTATTGTCCTTTATTCTTTTTAATAAAGCGCTACATCTAGATGGAGGCGCACTCTTGTGTTAGTTTTTTCTATATATGTGCATTAGGATCTCAAGACCCAATTTGAGAGGAGCTGCAACCACATCACCTGGTGTTCCCTACCACTCTCCTGGCCCTCTTATATGCCCTGACACCACATGTTTGCCTAAAGCCCCGTACACACGTTGCGATTGTCGGCCGCAAATATTCGGCCGCCGACCGATCGGCCGATTGTAGGCTTGTTAGTATGATGCTTCTGACAGCCGACAGCGCATTTTCGGCTGAACAGAATCTGTCCTGCAGGCATTAAAATTTTTGTAGGCCGACACCAGAACGGCCGATTGTTCGCCAGTCAGTACAGAATTCGGCCGACAGACAGCAGATTTGCAAGACTGGGCATGCTCAGAAAAGAAAAACACAGGGAAAGTTAACCATCACATGACATCACTTCTGCAGTTGGCTGTTGTTGGCCGACGAAATTCGTGTGCAGTCTTTTGCATTTTTCAACAGACACGACAGCCCTGGACAAATGACGGCCGATCGTTCGGCCGACGATCGCTACGTGTGTACGGGGCTTAAGCTAAAAATAGTGATGTGCAAAACCTAGCGCTGTACAGCCACAAGATACCTTATATGTATCTGCACTATTGAGATATCTAGCCAATAAAATGCAGTAATTTATTTATCCCGGGTGGAGCAAAATGCATTAAGCGAGTGAATACTTCCGGTGACGTCACATCCGCTCTTTGGAATGATTTTTGAGTTCCAAAGCGGCGTTCTCATTCTCACATGCCTAATTACAAGAGGAATACTTCGTAAGTGCGCAATTTGTTTTTCTAAATAAAAAAAATGGAATTACACTATGGAGTTCTCCAGGTTCCATTTCCCCAAACCCACATGAAGATTTTTTCCTACCTGCTGGAGCCCTAAGAGGGAAGAGAAACAATCGTTCACAACAGTCAACAGTCTGAGGATCACAAGCCCTTCATTACAGGCACTAAACCCACTAAAAGTTGGTGAGTGAAGGCATAAAAGGAGGGGAGCACAGCACGGCACTTCTATTATCACTACTGGCACTGGATGAATAAGACAATAACCAATATGGAAATTTGATATGAAGATAGGAACAAGGATATCAAAGATATAGTTACTGGAAATGGATACATAACATCCAAGATAATGTTTTGTGTTATTAAAAGATAATTCCATAACTTTAAAGTATGAATAAGACAATAACAAGCATGTTAAAGGACTTTTTGTTGATGCACATTTTTGCACTGATTATTACACACTTATATTTGAATGGTTTTCTTTATAAGATGAATTATGGTTAAATCACTGCATTTTATTTGACAGATATCTCAATAGTGCAGGTACACATCAGGTATCTTGTGGCTAGACAGCGCTGGGTTTTGCAAGTCACAAATTAGGAGGAATACACACCTTATACCACAGCAGCAGTCAAAGTTGTTACACAGAATTTCACACACATGGCAGCATGGGGAATACAATACTTAAAGCTAAAAACACACAGGGGTTGATTTACTAAAACTGGAGAGTGCAAAATCCGGTGCAGCTGTGCATGGTAGCCAATCAGCTTCTAACTTCAGCTTCTTCAATTAAAGCGGAGCTCCAGTCTCTTAAGGTCTTAGAATTCAAAGTCGGCAGCTACAAAAACCGCTGCTGACTTTTAACCAGTTCAGACCGCCCACCGCATATATACTCTGGCAGGGCGTGTACGTAATGTTGGGGGCGCACACACTGCCAGAGCGCCGCTCTCACTGCGATTGGGCACATCGGGAGCAATTTAGCAGGTCCGGCGGCCGCGATGGAACGGCAAATGGTGCTGCACTCTGACTGGTCCCACAGTCTTCTGGGACCTGTCATGTGTCCCAGAAGACTTAAGGAGGGGGAGGGGGAAGGAGCAGAACTTCCCCTTCTGGGTGGAGCTCCACTTTAAACTAAAAAAAATAAAAATAAAAAAATATTGGACGCTAATTGGCTTGAATGCAGAACTGCACCAGATTTTGCACTTTGCACTATGTAAACAAGGCAGACCGCTGTTCTGTCAGGGAGAAAGAGAGAGATCCTGTGTTTCAACTAACCTGAAACACAGATCTCTCTTACTCCAGTGCATCCACTCAAGCCACGTCAGCATCTTTACTATGGGCACCCGACTGAGTTTGTGGCCTCACCGCCAGATGCCCCCTGCACAAATGGTGCTGCGCTCTGACTAGTCCCACAGTCTTCTGGGACCTGTCATGTGTCCCAGAAGACTTCAGGAGGGGGAGGAGGAAGGAGGAGAACTTCCCCTTCTGGGTGGAGCTCAACTTTAAGCTAAAAAAGTTAAATAATGGACGCTGATTGGCTTTAATGCAGAACTGCACCAGATTTTCTCTTTTCTGTTTTATTAAGGCCCCTTTCACACTTGTGCAACTTGTCATGCAACTTTGGACATCAGAGTTGCACGACATGTCGTTCGCCATGTTTTCCAATGATACCCATTCATATATGCGCAACTTAAAGTTGCAGCAACTTCAAAGTAGTTCCTGCACTACTTTGGCCCGATTTTAATGCGTTTTGAGGTCCAAAGACATAGACATTGCTTCAAGTCCAGTCAAAATCGCGGCAAAAAAATCACGGTAAAATCGCACGACTTTCAAGTCGCACAAGTGTGAAAGGGGCCTAAATCAAACCCCATTGTGTTGTCATGTCTAAGAGGACGGTAGTAGCACATTATATTTCTGGCACATCAGTTATTTTTCTGTACTTACAGCCGGTTTGAAGGGATAAACCATAGAAAAACATGCAGGTATTGTGGGCGCTCTTAGTACCGTGGACTTATGTTATGGACTTTTTACAGACTCTTAACACTAGCACTCCACAATTGTACCTAGTAATTGCACCAATTTGTTTTTTCTTTTTACAGGGATGTGTTAACCCTCTCACTGTAAATGTCTTGTCAACATCAGACCACCGCCACTGCAGGGAAAGCTCGGCTTAAACTACACGCTCAAAATGACTGGAGGTGACCAATATAACCCACAGTTTTCCTGCTAATATTGTGAATGCAATTACATCCACAGGAGGTGCACAAAGAGCTTCTCCTAACCCAAAAACCAATGACTATTAGTGTGACTGCATTTTTAATTTTAAGTGTAATTTTAAGTCGCAGTGTTTGTTGAAGCAGACACTAGACACCAATCTCAATTTTGAAATACATTCCTCAAATCTTACAATCAAGCAGGCATATAGGTTTCAGCAGAAAGAATAAATCCTGTTTACCATTTGGTATTCACTGTCTACATTATATGCTGAGAATATTATTGACTCCATCACTTCTACAGAATCAACAAACCTGGGAAGTCGAGGCAGCTGGTTGTAGGTATTCACTGGGACTTACTGCAGCTGTTGCCGTCATGCTGACCTGAAAGCAAAGTTACATTTCTTTACGAGGGTATTAGAAGGGAGAATAAAATAATAAAATAAATAATCTACAAACACATAAAAAAGGATCAGTTTAAAAATAAAACATTTTCATTTTCCAAGCATGTAAACACAGTGATACCTTCGTAATCTGCATCATTAACCCATTTGGCAGATTTTGCGTTACTTCCTGTATGCGTGATGGGTGTAAGACAGAAAATGTAAGTGGAAGGAAACTTTACTCGTGACACAGGTTGCAGTAGCAAAAAAACAAGCAATAAAAAGATATATATTATTTTTAGCAGCAAAGAAAGTTTAGACCCTCTATCGGCCTTGTACTGCAGTCTGCAGAAATTCCCTTCACTTCCTGTCTAGGTTACGACTATGTCATAGAAAGGGAAGTCATTGAACAGACAGCATTTAACCACTTAAGCCCCGGAGGATTTGGCTGCTCAAAGACCAGGGCCTATTTTGCGATTCGGCACTGCGTGAATTTAATGGACAATTGCGCGGTCGTGCGACGATGTACCCAAATTAAATTGACGTCCTTTTTTTCCCACAAATAGAGCTTTCTTTTGGGGGTATTTGATCACCTGTGCGATTTTTATTTTTTGGGCTATAAACAAAAAAAAAAAAGAGCGTCAATTTTGAAAAAATAACAATATTTTTCACATTTTTTATGAAATTCCCCCCCCAAAAAAAAAAAAAAAAAAAATGTAAAAATCAAAATTTTTTAACACTTTAGGCCAATTTGTTTTCAGTTACATATTTTTGGTAAAAAAATTAAAAAAATCGCAATAAGCATATTTTGATTGGTTTGCGTAAAAGTTATTGTGTTTACTAACTAAGGGAAAGATTTGTGTAATTTTTATTGTTTTTTATTTTTTTAACTAGTAATGGCGGCGATCTGCGATTTTTATTTTTGGGACTGCGACATTGCGGCGGACAGATCGGACCCCTGACTAACATTTTTGACACTTTTGGGGGTACCAGTGACATTACTACAGTAATCAGTGCTATACATATGCACTGTTACTGTAAAAATGACACTGGCAGGGAAGGGGTTAACTTTATTAGTGATCAAGGGGTTAAGTGTGTCCCTAGGGGCGTGATTCTAACTGTCAAGGGGCGTGGCTTGGGATGTAACCACAGAGACACACAGAGACATACGATCCTACATAGCAGGATCGTATGATCTCTGCAGTTACGCCAGGGAGAATGACAGGCGGCTTTGTTTACATTAGCCGCCTGCCTTTCTCCCTCTCCAGCGGGAGATTGCGAGCAGCCGGCGGACATCGGAGCCGCCGTGAACGCGCGCGGATGGCCGTGAACGAGCGGGGGTGGGAGCGCACCTCCGGCGGCGCGTGCTCGCCCCCTACAGGCTCCTGGGCGGGTGACGTAGTACTATGTCGCCTTGCCCAGGAGGGGCTGACTGCCGCAGTAAATATACTGTGGGCAGTCGGCAAGCAGTTAAAGTGATTGTAAAGTCGTGCTTTTTTTTTTTTTTTTTTTTTAAACAAAACATGTTATACTTACCTGCTCTGTGCATTTGGTTTTGCACAGAGTTGCCCGGATTCTCCTCCTCAGGTCCCTCTTCACTGCTCCTGGCCCCTCCCTCCTATAGAGTGCCCCCACAGCAAGTAGATTGCTAGGGGGGCACCCGAGCCATATGTCTAATCAGCCCCTCTCTCTCCTGATTGGCTAAATTACTTTGATTGACAGCAGCAGGAGTCAATTGCGCCGCTGCTGTGTCTGAGCCAATTAGGAGTCAGAGTCTCGGACAGCCGAGGGACTCATGGACATCGCTAGTTAGAGAGAGGGGGCTCAGGCAAGTATTAGGACGAAGTGCAGCAACACACACAGAAGGCTTTTTATCTTAATGCATAGAATGCATTAGGATAAAAAAACCTTCCTGCCTTTACAACTCCTTTACAATCTGACAAAAATAAAAATCTCAACATAACATAGAAATATAATCCTGACAAAACAAGTTCTTTGCAATGCAAATCCTTTGGGCAAAGATTCTCCATTGCTCACTGAGTATATTCATCCTGAAACTTGTTCTGTGAGAAATGTCCTAGTGCCACTTTTAGAATCAGGCTTTCTGCATTTGAGAGTTACCAATGAGTCTGCATTAGATAGGAAGGAATTTTATGGGGAATACAAACCTAAATATTAACTGTAGGGTTAACCTCCCTGGCGATCTGATTATGTCCAGATTTCTGTGCTAAAAGCGGTACATTGTTTTGCATGGAAATCGGTTTTACATTTTAAAACTTACCTTCCCCAACGATCCCCCGCTGTCCTCCCGCTGTGTGCTCGGCCGATGTCGGCACCTGTCTTCTGGTTCCCTTCCCTGCGAGCGTTGCGATGCAGGGGGGGGGGGGGGGGTGGAACCGGCGCCATTTAAAAAATGTAAATACACTAAATGAGATGATACAAAGCTGTGATCCTAACGGATTACACTTTATCATGCCATTTCACCACAGGATTTCACCTGGTGACTTTTCCAGTGCCCTGCCTGTGCTTTTCCAGTTCTTTGTGCCTGGAAAATAGAAAACGACCATGGCGTCCAAAAAGCGTTCGTTTTGCACAAAAGCGCTTTTAGATGAACTGGAAAACAGCAACAGCGAAACTGAGTTACTTGAAGAACCGAGCGATAGCGATTCGTAGGAAAATTCGTCATCAGGTCCGGAAAGTGACGACAGCGACGATTCTGATGTCTTTCTGGCACATCGCTCCGTTGGAAATTCTGAAGAATCATTTGATAGATTTCCCAAATTCCACAAGCTGTGTGCCAGAAAGAGACATCAGAATCATCACTGTCGTCACTTTCCGTACCTGGTGACTAATTTTCCCACCAATCGCTATCGCTCAGTTCTTCAAGTAACTACGTTTCGATTTCGCTGTTTTCCAGTTCGTCTAAAAGCGCTTATGCACAAAAATAGCTTTTTGAACGCCATGGTCGCTCAAAATTTTCCAGGCACAAAAAACTGGAAAAGCACAGGCAGGGCACTGGAAAAGTCACCAGGTGCAATCCTGTGGTGAAATGGCATGGTACAGTGTAATCCGTTAGGATCACAGCTTTTGAATTTGCCGCCGGTTCCACCCCCCTGCGTCGCAACGCTCGCAGGGAAGAGAACCGTATCGGCCGTGCATAGAGTAGGGAGAGAGTGCAAGGACTGCAGGACGACGACGGGGGGAGGACGGGAGGGGTTTGGCAGGGAAGGTGAGTAACATTCTGGGGTAATCCCGAGTGTGGCTCAGGGTTACCGCTTTTGGTACTGAAAGTTAACCCCGAGCCACACTCGAGAATACCGCTAGGGAGGTTAAAGCGCTACCTCTGGGAGTAGAAAAATAAGCACAAAAACACCACCTAGAGACGGCCCCTACTGGTGGCCAAACCCCATATCTGCTATAGACAGCACAGTATAGACTACTGTATTAAGCAGTATAGACAACAAAATGCTGATGCTGTGTCCATCAGTGAGCATAGAGAAAGTTATTGTGAGGAAGTACTCAAAAATCCATTTACTCTTCCACACTTTGTATGTGTCCAGCAGCGATCACCGCTCTCCGCCGACCTGTCAGTAAAGCGTACAGGCTCAGCAGGCACAGCTAGCGACTCACAGATGGCAAAAACAGCAGCAGGGATCTGCAAATTCCTGCCACTGTCATTCACACTGCCACAAATCGCCCGTAAGGATAAAGCCTTATAGCCTGAATCAAGACTTCACGTTTATTAGTAAGTTCATGAGAGGGTAATCTCTTTATTGGTTGTCTAAAAAGAAATAGGGAGTGGCAGACTAGTTCTCAAAGTGCTAGCGACACTGATCTCAGAGTCTATGTTTGGGCAGAATACACAACTGCACTAAAACAGCATGCATATCACCAGTTAGAGGGTCAGTCTACCGAAAAGTGATAGGTTTGTCTATAGATGTAGTATGGTGGGCTGAGTCATCCTGGGAAATCTTTTAGATTTTGGACAGCACAACCTTCCTGCCAAAGTTCCTGACTCTGCTTGTGTCCACCTGGGAGTTTTGGGTGTTCCACATACCTTTGCATGTCTCAGCCCCTGCTGTTGCAAACCTTAAAATGTATTTATTTTTTTTATTATTAACTGCTTGCGGACCGCCCTATGCACATTAACTGCAGCAGGGTGGCCGCTCTGTGCCAGATCATGTACCTAGTACGTGATCCGACCCTTCTGGGTCAGGGGCACGCGCGGCCAGTACCTGCTCTTGCTGTGATTGGATACAGCGGGTGCCAATCAGCAGGTCTGAGCAACTCGATGTCTGCTGGGACCTGCCGATCGTTTGGGACAGACAGAACATCAGTCTGCCTATGTAAACAAGGCAGACGGGTGTTCTGTCAGAGGGGAAGGTACTAATCCTGTGTTTCTGTTAAGCAGGAACACGGATCTTTGCTTTCCCCTACTCAAAGCACCTCTCCCACAGTTACATACTTACATTTAACCCTTTGATCGCCCCTGTTAACCGCTTCCCTGCCAGTGTAATTAGTACAGTGGCAGTGAATATTTTTTAGCACTGTATCAGTGTCACTGGTCCCCAAAAAGTGTCAGGCATCTGATTTTCTTGCTGCATTATCGCAGTCCTACTTATAAGTCGCTGATCACCACCAATACTAGTAAAAAAAAAATAAAAATAATAAATATCATCCCATAGTTGGTAGACACTATAAATTTTTTTGCGCAAAATGGCCTGGTCATAAAGGGATGGGGGGGGGGGGGGTAAACCATCTGCAGCTGAAGTGGTTAATAGAGAGTGGAAAAGCCACAGAATTGGTCACAAGAGATGTGCACCCCAAAAATCTGTTTGGTAAGGTCATGCGTACCTAAAGCCAAAAGGTCCCCCCCCCCCCCCCACTTTGGATAGATTTTGGAAATTTAAGAGCTCTTATCAGGGTTTTTAATGCTGCCAATGTTTCCCACAATTGTGAATGGAACACCAACAAAATATGAGAACCCACAGGCCACAGCAGCTACTCACACCCACTCACATATAATAGCTCATGGAGTGATCATTCGTGAATGGACCTGGACACAATCCAGTGATCACCTGCGAGTGATAGACCCTGGACTCAGTCTACCTCTAGGGCCAATTGCGGGCGATTGCTCCAAGAGCAATTACAACATGTGAGTAGCCGTGATTAGCTGTGGGAGCGGTCGGCAGTCAGTATTCAGGGCCGATAATAGGGACACTTGTTCCAATGAAAACTACAAAAGGGGAATTCCCTCACTTTGTAGATATTTCCTCGTACTTCCTGTGGTGTCTGCAGAAAAGGAAAAAAGAAGCGAAAATTTCCACAATGAGACACAGAATGCAAATATAAATAAATGTGGACAGGTTTTAACTATTCCCTACACTGTCCAAAATAAAAAAATTGAATTTTTTTAAGAACTTACCGTAAAATTATTTTCTCTCCTCTGACAGTTGCCACCCACTCATACAGTCTTACAGTCTTCACTACTGGGTTATGGTCTTATCCACAGGAGTAAGCTAGGCAGAAGATTTTGTAAGAAAACATTCACAAAACTTTGTATAGACACACCTACAGGGGGCTGTCCCTCTGGTCCAATACCCCCCTGCTAGCAGCATTCCCAATTCAGTTTGTTAGCAAGCAGTATATAAGTCCATGAACCCCAAAAGAGGGGTGGGGGCGGCGACTGTCAGAGGACTCCGAGAAAAGAATTTTACGCTAAGTTCTTACAAAAATTCTATTTTCTCTTACGTCCTCTGACAGTCGCCGCCCTCTCATACAGTCTTCACTACTGGGATGTCCCAAAGCAGTGTAGATGTGAGGGGTGGGAAACATCTAAAAAATAATAAGAAGAAGAAAGGCTGAGACTGCAGCCCCAGGCTGGGAAAAGCCAGCTTACTCCTAACTAGGCAAAAGACAAACTGAATTGGGAATGCTGCTAGCAGGCGTGTCTATACAAGGTTTTGTGAATGTTTCTAACAAAATCTTCTGCCTAGCTTACTCCTGTGGATTAGACCAATACCCAGTAGTGGAGACTGTATGAGTGGGCGGCGACTGTCAGAGGACGTAAGAGAAAACACAATTTGGCTTTAGATTTTTACTTTTACTCCAAAAGAATCCAATGAAAAAAAAAAAAAACCAACACAAAACCAACAAATCAAAAATAAATGAATCAGCCAGGGAAAACATGCTTCCTCTAAAAATTAAAAAGGTTCCAGTCTATAGTTTTTGTGACCTAACCCCTACATGCTATATAAAGCAGACATGAGAATATTCCTAACAAAAAAACAAAAAAAAAAAACACCCACACCAGCAAATTTTAGTACAGTGCATTTTGGAGCACTTCCTGTTTAGTACAGGCCGAGTCTCAAAACAAAGATGACATACAGCTTTGTAATACTCAAAATTGTATGCATTTAAAACTAAAAATACAAGTTAACCTATTCAAAATAATAAAGATTTATTAAAAAAAAAAAAAAAAAAAAAAAAAAAAAAATGTATATACACAAGATTACCTTTGAATATTTACCTTTGTTGTATTCTCAAGAGGCAGGTGAGTAAATATAGTCGTCTTCCCGCTGTCTCATCTCATTATCTTCTTCACAAGGTCATCTTACATAGTGAAATCTATTTAAGTTCAATCAAGGAAAAAAATAATTAAAAAATTATTATATTCCACAGATTTTTTTAAATAATTGTACAAACACATCAGCTGACTAAACCAACCAATGAAATTCAACTTGCTACTTTGTGCTGAAGGTTTGGAAATACAAGGATAACTCCACCAATAAAGCCTGAATAAATCACTAGTCCTTTACTTTCACCCATCAAATTTTGCAAAGTGACCCTACAGTAGATCTAAACCCTAAATAGGGGGTATTTTGTTTCCTAAACCACTGCGCACTGCATTCACACGCACATTTTTTTTTCCAAGTAAACATTTCATACAGGACGAGGGATCCCCAGAGTACTGTGGGTTATCCAAAAAAAAAAAAACACACACACACACAGGTCTCCTTTTAGCAATGCATGACTGATCACTGAGCTGCTCATTGTCTCAGGGGATCTCTTGCAGTGTATTTGATCTCACCATCCACTTTATTAGGTACACCTTGCTAGTACCGGGTTGAACCCCCTTTTGCCTTCAGAACTGCCTTCATTCTTCGTGGCAATGTGTTGGAAACATTCCTCTGAGATTTTGGACCATATTGACATGATAGCATCACGCAGTTGTTGTAGATTTGTCGGCTGCACATCCATGTTGCAAATCTCCCATTACACCACATCCGAAAGGTTCTCTATTGGATGAGATCTGGTGAGTGTGGAGGCCATTGGAGTACAGTGATCTCATTGTCATGTTGAAGAAACCAGTGGTGAGATGATTTGAGCTTTGTGACATGGTGCATTATCCTGCTGGAAGGAGCCATCAGAAGATGGGTACACTGTAGTCATAAAGGGATGGACATGGTCCGCAACAATACTCAGGTAGGCCGTGGTGTTTAAACAATGCTCAGCTGGTACTAAGAGGCCCAAAGTGTGCCAAGAAAATATCCCCCACACCATTACACCACCACCACCAGCCTGAACTGTTGATACAAGGCAGGATGGATCCATGCTTTATGTTTTTTTACCCCAAATTCTGACTCTACCATCTGAATGCTGCAGCTGAAATTGAGACTCATCAGACCAGGCAACGTTTTTCCATTCTTCTATTGTCAAATTTTGCTGAGCCTGTGTAAATTGTATCCTCGGTTTCCTGTTCTTAGTTGACAGGAGTGGTACCCGGTGTGGTCTGTTACTACTGTAGCCCATCTTCTTCAAGGCTTGATGTTTTGTGCGCTCAGAGATGGTATTGTGCATACCTTGGTTGTAACCAGTGGTTACTGTTAACTTTCTATCATCTAGAACCAGTCTGCCTATTCTCCTCTGACATCAACATGGGATTTTCGCCCACACAACTGCCGCTCACTGGATATTTTCTCTTTTTCTGACCATTCTCTGTTGGTTGTGCATGAAAATCCCAGCAGATCAGCAGTTATTGAAATACTCAGACCAGCCCGTCTGGCACCAACAACCATGCCACGTTCAAAGTCACTTAAATCCCCTTTCTTCCCCATTCTGATGCTCAGTTGGAACTTCAGCAAGTCTTCTTCACCCAATCTAGATGCCTAAATGCATTGAGTTGCTGCCATGTGATTGGCTGATTAACAATTTGTGTTACCATGCAATAGAACAGGCGTACCTAATAAAGTGGCCGGTAAGTGTACACTAGCTGAACATGCATTACAACAGTATGTGCTGTTCATCAAAATACTGTGAGCAGTGTCCTATTAGGGTGCTGGCTCATACATCATAGTGGCAGCTATATTATATAGTCACACCTAAACATCTTTGGAAGAGGGGGCTGAGGGGTCAGCGACATAGTGGGAGCAGGGTGTGTGAATGGACTGTTCTGTGCCATCCTGGGAAAATCTCTGAAAACCAGAGAATGGAGTCTGAAGCCAGAAAGGGATAACTGATGAGATAACTGTTATACCTCCAAAAATAAAACCATCTCTTCAACCACTTACTGACTGCCGCCAGTATATTTACTGCGGCAGTCAGCCGCTCCTGGGCAAACCGACGTAGGGCTACGTCGCTCACCCAGGAGCCTGTAGGGGGCGAGCGCGCGCCTCCGGAGGCGCGCTCCCGCCCCCGCTCGTTCACGGGCTTCCCCGCGCATGTGACTGGTAGCTCTGATGTCCGCCGGCCACTCGGGATCTCCCGCAGGAGAGGGAGAAAGGCAGACGGCTGATGTAAACAAAGCCGCCTGTCATTCTCCCTGATGTAACTGCAGAGACTGTACGATCCTGCTATGTAGGATCGTACAGTCTCTGTGGTTACATCATTAGGCACGCCCCCCCACAGTTAGAAACACGCCCCTATGGATACATTTAACCCCTTGATCACCAATAAAGTTAACCCCTTCCCTGCCAGTGTTATTTTTACAGTAAGGGTCCTTTCCCACGGCCGCTCCGTGTGTCCGCAAATCATCCCATCCGTTTGCGGATGATTTGCGGACATAATGTAAGTTAATGGAACTGCGGATGTCAGCGGAATACCATCCGCTGACACCCGATTTTCCTCCTGTCAGTTCTGTTCCGTTTTTACGAATGGAACAGAACCCCATTTTTTCTTCCGTGTAAAACACGGAAAGGAAGGAAAATCGGATGTCAGCGGTGTCATCCGCTGACATCCGCAGTGCCATATACTTACATTATGTCCGCATATCATCCGCTCCGTGGAAAAAAAAATGTCATCCGCTCCGTGGAAAAAAAAAAAAAAAAGTCCCGCAGCGGACCTTTCACACGGAGCGGCCGTGTGAAAGGAGCCTAACAGTGCATATTTATAGCACTAATTACTGTAGTAATGTCACTGGTACCCCCAAAAGTGTCAAAAATGTCAGTCAAGGGTCCGATTTGTCCACCGCAATGACGCAGTCCCGCAATCGCATCTCGCCGCCATTACTAGTTAAAAAAAAAAAAAAAAAACAAACACAATAAAAATGACATAAATCTTTCCCTTAGTTAGTAAACGCAATAACTTCTGCGCAAACCAATCAAAATATGCTTATTGCTTATTTACCAAAAATATGTAGCAGAAAACAAATTGGCCTAAAATGTTAAAAAAAAAAATTTGATTTTTACATTTTTTGGGGGGGGGGGGGGGGGGGGGAATTTCATATAAAAAAAAATGTGAAAAATATTGTTATTTTTTCAAAATTGTCCCTCTTTTTTTGTTTATAGCGCAGAGGTGATCAAATACCACCAACAGAAAGCTCTGTTTGTGGGAAAAAAAGGACGTCAATTTAATTTGAGTACAGCGTCGCATGACCGCGAAAAAATGTCCGTTAAAGTCACACAGTGCCGAATCGCAAAATAAGGCCTGGTCTTTGAGCAGCCAAATCCCCCGGGGCTTAAGTGGTTAAAGTGGAACTGCACTACATCTGAGCAGCGCAAAACAAAAACGCTATTTAATTCATTTTTTAAACTTGAAAACAAACTCCCCCGTCCATCCATGTCTTAATACTTTATTATTATGTTATTTTGAAAAACATCCCCTAGCATTTCTGGCAGTGGCCATCTTGAGTAAGGGCAGATGATTCATGCATCATTTGTATGATGTATGACATCATTTGCCTAGGCATGGTAACCAGAAAGTAACTGAAGAAATGTAAAAAAAAAAAAAAGGTTTCAAACAAGGTGTATACAATATACTTTCTTTTCTATTTACTAATGTTATCAGCATAAGGAATAAAAATAGCATATGTTGATTGAGAGAGTGGAGTTTCACTTTAACCTCCTTTTCCCCACCTCAAAAATGCAACATTTCTGCCCAAAAAGGAGGTAAAAAGAGAAAAAAGGGTGGACATAGGGAAAAGAGTGAACACAGAGTAATTGTAATGAGTTTTGTAAGCTTTCATTTCTCTGCTATTTTACAGATCCCAATTTCTCCCCACAAATGGCCCACTTTTTATTTATTTTTTTAATAAGCCCGTGGTGTGTGAACACACTCAAACTAAAGCCCCATACACACACACACAACGATTATTGGCCGACCGATCGTCCGTCTTTTGTCCAGAGTTGTGTTGGTTGGAATGTGCCTAGACTGCACACAAATTTTCTCGGCCAACAAAATTCTACTTCAGAAGTGATGTCATGTGTTGGTTTGTGTTTTTTCTTCTCTGAGCATGCCCAGTCTTGCTCATCAGATTTTTCCCTGTCGAAATCTGTACTGACTGCACGAAAATCGGCTGTTGTGTTGACGGCCAACAAAAATTTTATAGTCTGCACACCAGATTTTTTTCGGCCGAAAAGTCAGAGTCGGTTGTCGGAATCATCATACTAACAAGCCGAAAATCGGCAGATCGGTCGTCGGCCGAAAATTCCCTGCCAATTTTCGACGCGTGTGTACGGGGCTTAACACCCGGTGCATAAAAAAGTGCACACACGCAAACGTGAGAAACACAGAAAGTGCTCAGGGTGTGCGGATGGTCCACCTCCGAAAAGGACGGACCCTTACCTTGATCCCCCAGGGATTGAGGTACTCACTATGGTTTGCCCGGCCGAAACCAGGCAAACCCCATTCTCTGGGAGGACTGCCGGAACAGCCCACCCCAAGTACTAGGTGGGGCTCCCCCGAAGGGAGACCCCATGAGAGAGGCAAACTAAGCCAGAAGGCCATATCCACCGCCTCCCAAGACTTTCAAGGTAGACCAGAGGACCCACACCCTACTAATCGTGAAAAAGTGAGATAGAAAGTGACAAACTACAAAGAAAAAACACACAAACAAAAGAGAGTGGGGAAGAGGAAGTGGAGAAGTGCTTGGTGTCAAGGTGCAAGACCTTGACAGGCCCATCGGCCAGGGATAAAAAAAAAAAATCCTCTGGTCCCGGCCAAAAGGCCCGTCCCTAGAGGCAGGTGCGGAAAAAGTGTGTAAATGCAGTGACCAAGGTGCCAAAACACTCAAGATGAGCTCCCCCACCTGTGAGAATTAAGGCACCACAGGCTTCTTTCGGGTCCCGGCCCTCGGCCAGACCAGTGCAGACCCATCCCTACCAGGAGGCATCAGAACTTGGACAGCTTAGGGAGAGCCTGCCTTCAACTGGGGACAAGTCTTTTTCAAGGCCAGATTCCACCCAGGAGGAAAAAGGGTTCTCGCGACCATCAACATTCCTTACCAATTACATCCAGGAGCAGTACTAACCGGAACTAAACCGGCTTTCTCGCTCCCTTCAAACTGATAAGAACAGATACTACACTTGATCTTAGCCAAAATGCAGAGAAGCCCAATCTCAATCCAGTGATATGCATGAGAGCTGAGGATCTCTCGGCTCTCTCTCTCCTCATTGACTGAGGCACAGTGGTGGGAGCCATTGACTCCTGCTTCAGTCAATCATGGCCAGTGAGGAGGGAGCAGGGCCAAGCCATGTTTGTGTGTGTGTCTTACAAATACGCAGAGCTAGCTCGGGAGTTAGCACGCATGAGTGCCCCCATAGCAAGTGACTTGCTATGGGGGCACTCGGCAGGGGCAGGAAGGAGCCCAGAGCACCGACAGGAACCTGAGAAGAGGATCAAAACCATTACACAGAGCAGGTAAGTATAAGAGGTTTGTAAAGGCACATTTTTTTTTTTTTTTAAATAAACAATCACTTTACAGTACCCCAGTTTTACAAATAAATACCCAAACCCACCCCCTTCCCTGTAAGAAGGTCCCTTCTGGAGCCTTTACCTACCTTTCCCACTTTTGTTTGCTGCCCTAATTACTGCTGTAGCCTCTACAAAGTTCCTATGGAAATGTCAGCCATTCCCTATACCATCAAACACACCACCAATAGTGACAGCACCCGGTTCTGGCAACTGTCTAGTATGAGAAAGCAGAATAAACTAGAATACTAAGTAAATATTTCATTTTAAGTGTATGTAAACTCTACAAATTTCTCTTATTTTGCTCCCTTTTGGCCTGTTAACCACTTCCGGACTGCCCACCATGTATTTACGTTGCTATTTGACGTTAAATACCAAAGTTATGGCAGCAGATAGCTGCCATAACCCTGGTATTTTCTTACACGGCCGACAGTCCTCTCTCTCATAAAAGTGGTCCAAGTGGCGGATTTGCCACAGGATCACTTTTATGGGTGGAGGGAGAGGTGCCTAACTCCCTCCTGCAGCTTCCTGGTCATTTCCCCTGCTTACCAGAGCTGTTGGTAGCGGGGAAAACAATCCAATCCACTTGCCTGATCGGCAGGAAGTCGAGTGAGGACAAGATGGCCCCCCCCCGGCTCAATGTCCTTGGAGGACCGGAGCGACATTAAATGTCACTTCGGCCCAACAGCCTTAAAGGGCTGAATTTTTTTTTGTGTGTGAACCCAGTCTGAATGGATGGAGTATGAGCTACCCGCTATCATCACTGTATAAGTCATGGAACTGGAAGTCTCGGTGCTGAAGGTTTGGCTTTTCTTTTTACATAACCCAGCAGCATCCCCAAAAGTGGGACACCCATCATTAGAGGGGAATTTATTTTTACAAACCAAACACAGCTTCTTTTCCTGGAGTTGAGCTTTAACCTTTCATTTCTTGGAAGTCTTTGTGAGTGCAGCTCTTATCTTCATCATGATACTTCCTGCCCATCAGCCCGCATCCTGTGTGAGAGTGACTGTGCCTTGGTGATGATAAGGGTCTGCTCCTGCCTAGTCTGTGGACTCCAGGTTAGAGTGCTGGAATGCTGTAGTCCAAATCAAAAGTGAGAATCCTAGGGTGACAACTCTACGATTTTGACCTAGGGCAGGGAGACTCCTAATGACAGATCAATATGAAAAACAAAGAGTAGAATATAAAAAAGGAGGAACTAATGTATCCCATTAGGTCTACCACTGAATGTTGTCTCATTACACCCATATTTAGGCCTCATTCAGGGCCTAAATATTCACCTGAGCTGGAGGAATAGTCTGCAGGTACCAGAGCATTGCACACATCCCACCAATCATGGCTGCAATGCAAAAAATATATAATTACACTTATATAATATAAAATAAATAATAAACGTAAAAAAATAAAAAAATTGCAAATATGCAGTCTCTTTATTGTAGAAGAGACATGCAATGTCCCACTGCAATAAAATACACTTACCTATATGCAATCTACTGTAGAATTTAGACTGTGCATGCGCAGGGTTCTGTCCTGGGGCCAATCCTGTTTAATTTATTCATAAATGATCTAGAGGAGGGGATATCTAGTACAATCTCAGTATTTGCGGATGATACTAAACTAAGCATGCCAATATCTTCTATACAGGATGTGGAAACCTTACAAGCAGACCTGAACAAAATAATGGGGTGGGCAACTACATGGCAGATGAGGTTTAATGTCGATAAATGTAAAGTAATGTACTTGGGGGCCAGAAACCAGAAAGCAAGCTACTCACTAGGGGGGGAACCTCTGGGTGAGTCTAGGATGGAAAGGGACCTGGGGGTACTGGTAGACAACAGGCTTGGCAGTGGCATGCAATGCCAAGCCACTGAAAGCAAAGCCAACAGAATACTGGGATGTATAAAAAAGGGGATTCACTCCAGAAATAAAGAGATTATTCTTCCACTCTACAAGACTCTGGTCCGGCCACATCTGGAGTATGCTGTCCAGTTCTGGGCACCGGTCCTCAGGAAGGATGTGCTGGAACTGGAGAGAGTCCAGAGAAGGGCAACAAAAATAATTAGGGGAATGGAGGACATCAGCTATGAGGAAAGACTACAAGCACTGAACTTATTCTCTCTGGAGAAGAGACGATTGAGGGGGGGATATGATATCAATGTACAAATACTGTACTGGTGACCCTGGCATAAGGAACAAACTATTCAGAGTAAGGGAATACAATAAGACACGTGGCCACTCACTAAAACTAGAGGAAAGGCGGTTTAACCTTAAAGTATGCAGGGGGTTCTTCACTGTAAGAGCGGTAAGGATGTGGAATTCTCTTCCGCAAACAGTGGTATCAGCAGGGAGCATTGATAGTTTCAAAAAACTATTAGATGGGCACCTTAAAGACCACAACATACAGGGGTATACAATGTACGGTTAAAAGCAAACACACACACACATCATAGGTTGAACTGGATGGACTGATGTCTTTTTTCAACCTCACTAACTATGTAACTTTACACACCGCAGAACACTTTAAAATGGATAGAAGAATCGGTACCGGTGACAAGCTTACTGATATTGGTCTCCCCCCTGCCACGACGGCCATCTTTATTGGGGCCCACTAGGTCCTCGGCTCCGGTAGAAGAAGCAGAGGCCTCCACGCACTGTGCCTGTAAACGTTCTGACAGTCTGACTGAGTCCTGGCTTCTTCTACCCGGATAGAGCAAAGGCCGCCGCCCCCTCCCTTGTGTCGGACAGTGCAAGCCACGGAGTGGAACAGCTGGATCAGAGAGGGCACGCCAGTCAGCTGCCACCGACCCACAGCAGAGTGCCAGCCAGCCACCCACAGCAAGGTGCTAGCCAACTTTAAAAGGCGGCCACAAAAATTGGTATCAATACTGAAAAAACAATATCGGTCGACCCCTAAGTACAGGTGCGCGAACTGGGCGAGTGTGTGTGGGGTATACATGTGGTAACCCTAACTGGAGCAGTGCCTCCCTGCTTGAACTGTTATTAAATGAAGAATCTTCAAAGAGTAACAGTTAAATATAATATCCGCTCAAGAATGTGTACAAAAAAAGGAAATGTGTTCTCCCTGCCCAAGACCGTTTCTCTGACGAAACGCGCAAGTTGTGGCAGCAATGTGACGTCATCACGCACAACTCCAAACGCAAGTTCATTGTCAGAAGATCTAACTGTTGGTTTTGTTTGTGGGACAATACAAAGCAATGATCCAGTTATACTATGTGAGTGCAGTCTATATTGTTTTTACATACTTTACAATGGTTTGCACCTTCTGTACTCTCTTTATGGTTTGCTGAGAACATCTATTAATGGGTGGATGTACTACTTATTTAAATTACTTTTGACCATTTGTCATTTGATGGTCAAAACGTTTTGGCAAGAGGCTTTGATAGCTTTTCACATGGGATTGGAGGTGTTGGAGAGCACATTAGTATGGAGGAACACATGGGAAGGAAGAGATTTTTGGACACATTCTTGAGTAAATATTATATTCAACTGTTATTCTTTGGAGTTTCTTCATTTGATTGCAGTTCACTTTTGTTTTACCAGTTGCACTTTGATATTTTACAAGCATTCTGATCCACGGGGGCTTGTTTGGAATTGTGGATTCAGCTATATATGCACAATTGATTTTTTTTTAAAATAAGATCATCTTTCCAAATAAGTTACACCCATAATCAGGGTGTAACATGTTACTGATGCAGCAGCCCCTGCACCCCCGTTGTGACAGTGAGCCAGGGACCCCCCCCCCAAAAAAAAAAAAAAAAAAAAAAAAAAAAAAACACATGGCCTGTGGGGCTCTGCCCACCATGTCGCATCATTCAAAGTTCTGTGAATGGGAGAACTACAATTAGCCATCATGGCCAAAGGCTTGTAGTTCTCAATGACTTACCAGGGCACTGATAAGAACTCTATGTAATCCATTGATCCTTCCTGACATTCATTTACCGTCTGGCCATACAAGGTAGGAGCAGACAGCTACGCTGACAGTCAGGAGGAGCCAGAGATTGCTGATCACAGGTACAATGCTTTCCAGGCTCTAATAAAATAAAAAAAATCACTTTTTTTTTTTAAACCTGCAAAAAGATGTGCATTTATGCCTTTGTTCAGGTGAACTTATCCTTTAAATATTTATTAAGTGATTGAAAAGCATGTTTTTAAAAAATAAACATCTCTATACTCACCTGCACAGAGTGGCCCCGAATATCCTCTTCTCGTGTCCCCTGTCTGCACTCCTCCTCTCTGTCCAGTGCCCCCATAGGAAGCCACTTCCCATGGGGACACTTGTGCATACGTGCTCCTGAGCCCTGCTGATGCCTCTGACATTATGTGACACAGACAGCAGGACTCGGGTCTGCCCTCCGCTCCCATGTCACTCACTTTGATTGACAGCACTGGGAGCCAATGGTTCCCTGTGCCCCAGCAAAGCAAGTGAGACATGGAAGTTAGGGGATAGAAGAGCAGCAGTGCTGAACAGCACTGGATCGAATGAGGGCTCAGGTAAGTATAAGGGGGGGGGGGGGAAATGGATACCTAAACATTTTTTACCTTTACAAGGAATGCATTAAAAGGTAAAAAATATTTAGGCTGTAGAACCACTTTAAATATTGTATTTTCATTTCCATATGTTTATTCCAGAGCATGGCCTGTGTGCTGGGATGACTGCCCTCCTGGGAGTGACGTCATCCCACATCAGCCAGACAAAACAACCATTTACAAGGGCAAAATAAATGCTGTGCTTAGACACCTATTTTCTCCATGAAGTAAAATATGTGCCTAAAGTCCTTGCCTGTATAAATATACGTGCGTAAAATCGTAGCCATGTCCTAAAACACAGAGCACATCTTCATGTGTAGACACAGCGGTGTGTTTTTTCTGCCCCTGTCAATGCACCCTTAAAGCGGAGATCCACTCAAAAGGGTTTCCCTCCTTTCTTCCACTGCCACATTTGGCACCTTGTATGGGGGAGTAGGTACCTGGTTTTGACTGGTATCCGCTCCCAATTTCTACTCAGTTTGCCATGGCCGCCGTTCAGACCCCCTCCTTTACCCACAGCCTTCTGGGACACTTCACAGGTCCCAGAAGACTGCGGCCCATTCGCTTCGTGCAGTAAGGAAGCGGCTGTAAAGCCGCAAAGCTTCACTGCCGGTTTCCCTTAGTCAAGATGGCAGCACCTGCACCTGAGGCCGATTGAAGAATAGACTCGGGTGAGGGTACCGCTGGATGCCTGGACAGAAAAGTGCCTTAATATTAAAAGTCAGCAGCTACAGTATTTGTAACTGCTGACATTTAATTATTTCCCCCCCTCTTTGAATCGCTTGCCGATTGTGTGTATAATATATATATATATATATATATATATATATATATATATATATATATATATATATATATATAGTGGCAAGGTGGCTCTCCTGTGCAGGATCCCATACCTAGAACGTGATCTTGCACTTCAGTGACACTCTCCCACTGTGATTGGACACAGCAGTTCTGGCAGACATGATGTCTGCTGGGACCCGGCAATCATTCGGGGGAGAAGCAAAACGGGGGTCTGCCTATGTAAACAAGGCAGGCTGCCGTTCTGTCAGTAGGGAAGGTAGTGATCCTGTGTCTCTACAAAAGCAGGAACATGGATCTTTGCCTTCCCAAAGTACAAGCACTACCATAAATATGTAGCAGAATACATATTGGCCTAAATTGATGAAGAAATTTGATTTTTTTTTTTTTTTTTTATTGGATGCGTTTTATAGCAGAAAATTTATTTTTTTTCTTTCAAAATTAACAGCCTTTCTTTATTTATAGCGCAAAAAATAAAAACCACAGAGGTGATAAAATACCACCAAAAGAAATCTCTATTTGTGGGAAAAAATTCAAAACATTTTATTTGGGTACAGCGTCGCATGACTGTGCAATTGTCAGTTAAAGCAACAGTGCCGCATCGCAAAAAAAAGACTGGTCATGAAGAGAGGGTGTAAATCTTCCGGAGGTGAAGTGGTTACGATCTCGACATCCTGCCAGAATTTTCTGTTTTTTATGTTTTGGTACATTCTCCAGGGCAGGGTCCAGCCCGTGCCATTTATTTCCAAACCCCTTGCCTATCAGCCAAGAAAATAGGCTTTATCAATTTCTAAGATTCAGCTCCTTTTGACTTTAATGGGGATCAGATTCAGTTTACAGAACCCAGCCAGGTATCCTCACCCCTAATTCTAATCCTATATGTAGTGGAGACACAACATCCACAATCAGTTTGACCTCGAAGGCCCCTTTCATACGAGCGATCTTATCAGATCCCCCTGTCAGTTTTTTAGGCGGATCTGATCGGATCCCCCATGCATCCCTGTGGGGCAGCGGATGTAAGCGGAGACATGTCCGCTGACACCCGCTGCCACCTGCATCCAATCCTGTCCGTGAAATCTGGACGGATGGAAACCCTATTTTCCATCTGTCCAGGGGATAGGATGAGAGCAGACAGGCGGTCCGCTTTCATCCGATTCCCCCATAGAGATGCATGGGGACCTGACCCCTCCATCTCCACACACAGAGCAGAGAGAGAGCTGTCACCTTCCTGCTCAGCGGGGGATCTGTGTTTACGATCCCCTGCTGAGCAGCATGGATCCGCCTACAGAGGCGGACCGTGTGAAAGAGCCCTAATGACCAAAAAATACAGAAGGGGCAAGATTAAATCAGATCCACAATTTGATTGGCTAGCAGAACGTGTGACTTTCCACCCCCTTCTGAGTTCACCCTGCCCACACAGCCTACAGCCAGCCAATCAGGTGCTATAGCCACATAAATCCCTTTAGTTATGTTACCAGAACTTACTGCAAAATTCTTTTGCCATCAGAACAGTTTGAATATGGCGGTTTTGCGATTAATCAATAGCCCTTTCCATTATTCCTTACAGCTTCACAGTTTGCTTATTCCAATTCACACCCTTGGCACGTGACATTATAAGAGACTCATTTTGATTGGTTAGAAATCCTGCCCATCAGAGCTGCAGAGAGCATCGTTTGTGTAGATTGGTTGAGTAGGGCGTCCGTCTTCTTAGATTTTTTACATTTTTTTTATGGAGGAGTTAAGTTTTATAGCAGAAAGTAACAAATCTTTTTTTTTTTTCCCCTTTTTCAAAATTGTCTGTCATTTTTTTATTTTTTTTTTGTTTATAGCGCAAAAAATAAAAACCATAGAGGTGATCAAATACTGCCAAAAGAAAGCTCAATTTGTGGGGAAACAAAAGGACATCGCTTTTTTTTTTTTTTTTTTTAGTACGACCGCCCAATTGTTAGGTAAAGTAACACAGTGCCGTATCGCAAAAAATAGAATGGTTATTAACCACTTTCCAACCGCCGCCGCAAGTACATTTACTGCGGCAGTCTGTCCCTCCTGGGCAAAGTGAAGTAGTACTACGTCACTCACCCAGGAGCCTGCAGGGGGCGAGAGCGCGCCCTGCCGGAGGTGCGCTACCGCCCCCACTAATTCACTGCCATCCCCGTGCGAATGACTGGCGAATGACCGTCCTCCCTCTGATGGAGAGGGAGGACGGGCGGCTGATGTAAAGAAAGCCGCCTGTCATACTCCCTGGTGTAACTGCAGAGACTACTATACTATGCCCACTATGTAGGATCCTATGTCTCTGTGGTTACATCAAAAGCCACGCCCTTTTACAGTTAGATTCACGCCCCTATGGACACACTTAACCCCTGGATCTCTAATAAAGTTAACCCCTTCACTGCCAGTGTCATTTTTACAGTAACAGTGCATATGTATAGCACTGATTACTGTAGTAATGTCACTGGTAACCCCAAAAGTGTCAAAAATGTCAGTCAAGGGTCCGATCTATCTGCCGCAATCCCCCCCCCAAAAAAAAAAAAAAAGAAGAAGATCGGCACCATTACTAGTTAAAGAAAAAACCAATAAAAATTACATAAATCTTTCCTGTAGTTAGTAAACGCAATAACTTTTGTGCAAACCAATATACGCTGATTGCGATTTTTTTGTACCAAAAATATGTAGTAGAACACAAATTGGCCTAAAATGTTAAAAAAATTTTGATATTTACATTTTTTTTTGAGAATTTCATATAGAAAAAATGTGAAAAATATTGTTATTTTTTCAAAATTGTCGCTATTTTTTTGTTTATATCACAAAAAATAAAAACCACAGAGGTGATCACATAACACCAAAAGAAAGGCCTGATTGTGGGAAAAAAAGGACGTCAGTTTCATTTGGGTACAGCGTCGCACGACCGCGCAATTGTCCGTTAAAGTCACGAAGTGCCGAATTGCAAAATAGGGCCTGGTCTTTGAGCAGCCAAATCCTCCGGGGCTTAAGTGGTTAAAGTAACGCAGTGCTGCATCACAAAAAATGGCCTGGTCAGTAAGGGGGGTAAATCTTCCAGAGCTGAAGTGGGTAATCAGCAAGGGCACATTTTTTTTTTTTTTGGCAAAAGGTGGAGTTTTCCTTTAAAAATAATAAAAGAGGAGAGTCAGTGTGTAAAGATAAGGTTTACTATGAAGTGTACAGGGATATACTGTGACACAATGCATAGGGGACACTCCAATCACACACAGGTGGTCAGTAAGTTTTCATACCCCCTCCCCACACACTGCACTGCTATCAGCTCCATGAGGGTGTTACCTGCTGCCCCCCAGGTAGAGTGTCAGCTCTTGGTCCCAGCCTATGTTTACAGGCTCTCCTTGGAGAGTCAATACCTGGAACATCCTGTTTACTGCGGTCCCGCCCACCCCCACCGGAAGCACCCAAACTCCGCCCCGCCCTAACCCACCGCTACCACCAACTTCTCCAGCCCCCCTAACCCTCCCCTGCCGGTACCGGAAGCTGCACAACTCACCTGGCCGCTTACGACGACATTAAATCGTAACGGGCCCGTTCCGAAACTCGATGAGACCAGCCTTTACCGGACCCGACCATTCAGCCTCTGCCCTCAGCGGAGTGACGTGAGTCCCGGCCAATAAGCAACAGGATCTAAGAAGACGGACGCGCTATTGAACCAATCCACGCAAACGATGCTCTCTGCAGCTCTGATGGGCAGGATTTCTAACCAATTATAATGAGTCTCTTTTAATGTCACGTGCGAAGGGTGTGAATTGGGATGAGCAAACTGCGAAGCTGCGGAGAATAACAGAGAGGGATGTAGATTAGAGTCGCCAAGCCACCATATTTAAACTGTTCTGATGGCAATAGCATTTTGTAGTCTATTCTGGTAACATAAAGGCATTTATGTGGCTATAGCACCTGATTGGCTGAAGGCCATGTGGGCGTGACAGTGTATACCAGAAAGGAACTCAGAAGGGGGCGGGAAGTCACGCATTCTGCAAGCCAATCATATTCTGGATCTGGATAATCTTGCCCCGCCTGTATTTTTTGGTCACTAGAGGTCAAATTGATTGTGGATGTTGTGTCTCCACTACATATAGGATTAGACACTATACAATTTTCTTTAGATTTACCAAAACCATATAATATGAGGTCACACCTAAACACTTTCAATTTATATGCAATCAGGCAGGGCCTTGCACTACATAGTTGAAAGTAAATTTAATGGAAATCTAACAACAAAAGTTGTACAGAAGCTGGATACACACTATACAACTTTTGTTGTCAGATTTACCTATAACTATGTAGTACAAGGGTCTGCCTGATTGCACACACATTGAAAGTGTTTAGGTGTGACCTCATATTACATGGTTTTGGCAAATCTAAAGGAAAAAATCTAAAGAAGATTGTATAGTGCACTGTTTCTCAACTCCGGTCCTCAGGGCACACTAACAGGCCAAGTTTGCAAGAAAACTGAAATACATCCCAGGTGATATCATTTGCTGCTCAGTGATTGCAGTATTCTAGTCTGCATCTCCCCAAGGTAATACTTAAAATCTGGCCTGTTAGTGTGCCCTGAGGACCGGAGTTGAGAAACACTGGTATAGTGTGTATCCAGATTTAGGGGTGAGTGTACCTGGCTGGGTTCTGTGAACTTTACTAAATCTGATCCCCATTGAAGTCAAAAGGAGCTGAATCTTAGAAATTGATAAAGCCTATTTTCTAGGCTGATAGGCAAGGGGTTTGGTTATAAATGGCATGGGCTGGACACTGCCCTGGAGAATATGTACCAAAGGCAGTCTCCATTGTCCTCAGTGGTGACTGGTGAGAGAGCAATATTTTGTACATTTAAAGTTTTGAAAAATAAAGACAATTTATGACACAAATCTGGTACTGAACATTTTAATTTTTGTTTAATGCTTAATGGCTGTCTGGCACCCTGTGGTGGATGGCTGTCTGACACCCTGTGGATGGTGGCTGGCTGGCTGGCACCCTGTGGTAGGTGGGTGGCTGGCTGGTACAGTGCCTGTGGCTGGCTGGTACAGGGCCTATGGATGGCTGTCTAGCACCCTGTCTGTGGGTGGCTGGCTGGCTGGCACCCTGTGGTGGATGGGTGGCTGGCGCAGGGGCTGTGGGTGGCTGTTTGGTACAGGGCCTGTGGGTGGCTGGCTGGTACAGTGCCTGTGGGTGGCTGGCTGGTACAGTGCCTGTGGGTGGCTGGTACAGTGCCTGTGGGTGGCTGGTACAGTGCCTGTGGCTGACTGGCTGGTACAGTGTCTGTGGCTTGCTGATACAGTGTCTGTGGGTGGCTGGCTGGTACAGGGCCTGTGGGCGGCTGGCTGGTACAGTGCCTGTGGCTGACTGGCTGGTACAGTGTCTGTGGCTTGCTGATACAGTGTCTGTGGGTGGCTGATACAGTGTCTGTGGGTGGCTGGCTGGTACAGTGCCTGTGGGTGGCTGGCTGGTACAGTGCCTGTGGCTGACTGGCTGGTACAGTGTCTGTGGCTTGCTGATACAGTGTCTGTGGGTGGCTGGCTGGTACAGGGCCTGTGGGCAGCTGGCTGGCTGGTACAGTGCCTGTGGGTGGCTGGTACAGTGCCTGTGGCTGACTGGCTGGTGCAGTGTCTGTGGCTTGCTGATACAGTGTCTGTGGGTGGCTGGCTGGTACAGTGCCTGTGGGTGGCTGGCTGGTACAGGGCCTGTGGGTGGCTGGCTGGTACAGTGCCTGTGGGTGGCTGGTACAGTGCCTGTGGCTGACTGGCTGGTACAGGGCCTGTGGGTGGCTGGCTGGTACAGTGCCTGTGGGCAGCTGGCTGGCTGGTACAGTGCCTGTGGGTGGCTGGCTGATACAGTGTCTGTGGGTGGCTGGCTGGTACAGGGCCAATGGGCAGCTGGCTGGCTGGTACAGTGCCTGTGGGTGGCTGGTACAGTGCCTGTGGCTGACTGGCTGGTGCAGTGTCTGTGGCTTGCTGATACAGTGTCTGTGGGTGGCTGGCTGGTACAGTGCCTGTGGGTGGCTGGCTGGTACAGGGCCTGTGGGTGGCTGGCTGGTACAGTGCCTGTGGGTGGCTGGTACAGTGCCTGTGGCTGACTGGCTGGTACAGTGTCTGTGGCTTGCTGATACAGTGTCTGTGGGTGGCTGGCTGGTACAGGGCCTGTGGGCGGCTGGCTGGTACAGTGCCTGTGGCTGGCTGGCTGGCACAGTGCCTGCGGGTGACTGGTACAGGGCCTGTGGGTGGCTGACTGGCTAGTACAGTGTCTGTGGCTCGCTAATACAGTGTCTGTGGGTGGCTGGCTGGTACAGGGCCTGTGGGTGGCTGGCTGGTACAGTGCCTGTGGGTGGCTGGCTGGTACAGTGCCTGTGGGTGGCTGGTACAGGGCCTGTGGGTGGCTGGCTGGTACAGTGCCTGTGGGTGGCTGGTACAGTGCCTGTGGGTGGCTGGTACAGTGTCTGTGGCTTGCTGATACAGTGTCTGTGGGTGGCTGGCTGGTACAGGGCCTGTGGGTGGCTGGCTGGTACAGTGCCTGTGGGTGGCTGGCTGGTACAGTGCCTGTGGGCGGCTGGCTGGTACAGTGCCTGTGGCTGGCTGGTACAGGGCCTATGGATGGCTGTCTAGCACCCTGTGTGTGGGTGGCTGGCTGGCAGATACAGATAAATACAGGGATGTAATTGCTACACACAGATGTGCAGAAAACATTGGTAGGGGGAGGATAGGTATTGTATTACTGCCAAGCTAGTTAGGGAAATATGTATCTGTGACATAACTGCTGTTTCATATATGTGATGCATAGTTGCCAACATTTGAAAAAAATTTCCAGGGACACTTTGCAGCACAGCTATCAATTACTTACCACACCCACTTCCATGAAGCTCTGCCCACTCTGCATAATTAATCTCCGCCTACTTATCAGATTATAGGGTCTACTTCATAAAGAGAGAATTACAGGAAATTGAAAAGGGAATTGAAAACTTGAGGCCAAAGTAGCAGAGTTGGAATAATTCTCCCATTCAGCTGCACTACTTCTGCCTAAAGTTTAAAATTCTCATCACAATTCCCTGCAATTATAAAGTGTCAGCTTGTCGGAAGGTGCTCTGCCTCCCCCTGCTGGCGGATTTCGGAAAGTGCACCATGCTGACACCCTGGCTCCGGTGACACGTTAAATTTGCGACAGACGGGAAGAGTGAGCGGGCACCGAGAGAGAGAGACAACCTGCTGCCAGAACAACAACACATAGCTTTTTTTTTTTTAATGATTTACATTGTCCCTGATTAACAGGGACAGTGTAAATGACCCGGGACAGGCTCCTATTTGCCGGGATTGTCCCGGGAAAAACGGGACAGTTGGCAGGTATGGTGATGTACAGGAGGTCCCCGGGTTACAAACATCCGACTTACAAACGACTCCTACTTACAAACAGAGGGAGACAACAGGAAGTGAGGAGAAATCTCCCCCTAGGAAGGGAAATTCACTCCTGTAAGAATTATCATGGGTTATCCTTGTTTCCACAACAACCCCAAATTTTCAAAATTCAATTGTCATAGGGACAGAAAGTGGGGTGACATCTTCTGACCAGGGGTACAGACACAAAAACAAATGTTACAGGGGTGTTACCCCCTTCCCTATGCTATCCAAAAATCTTAAAAATTATTCTTTTGGCTGGAGCTACACTTAAAATATATACCTGTTCTGACTTACAAACAAATTCAACTTAAGAACAAAGCTTCAGTCCCTATCTTGTTGGTAACCCGGGGACCGCCTGTACACGCTTTTTCACTCACTTAGCAAGTGGGCATGAGCTAGGCTAAGCCATTTTCGCTGGTGAATAAAAAGGTTGGATTCCGAAGCCAAGAAATTCATTCTGGGTTTCTATTTATTTGCTGCAACACTACAACTATTCCTAATATGCTATATGACTGCATCAACTTTGTGTTTTAAGATTTTTTTTTTTCATACTGATTTTAATCAGAACAAATAAAATTTATATTGGTTTTTACATATGTAAGTCATTTTCTGTGCCGGTTAAAATCCCACTTAGGTTTTGGTATACAACAACAAATCACTCACCGGCCACTTTATTAGGTACACCCTGCTAGTACCGGGTTGGACCCCCCTTTGCCTTCAGAACTGCCTTCATTCTTCATGGCATAGATTCTACAAGGTGTTGGAAACATTCCTCAGAGATTTTGGTCCATAGTGACATGATAGCATCACGCAGCTCTTGCAGATTTGTTGGCTGCACATCCATGATGTGAATCTCCCATTCCACCACATCCCAAAGGTTCTCTATTGGATGAGATCTGGTGAGTGTGGAGGCCATTGGAGTACAGTGACCTCATTGTCATGGTGAAGAAACCAGTGGTGAGATGATTTGAGCTTTGTGACATGGTGCATTATCCTGCTGGAAGGAGCCATCAGAAGATGGGTACACTGTAGTCATAAAGTGATGGACATGGTCCGCAACAATACTCAGGTAGGCCGTGGGGTATAAACAATGCTCAACTGGTACTAAGGGGCCCAAAGTGTGCCAAGAAAATATCCCCCACACCATTACACCACCAGTCTGAACCATTGATACAAGGCAGGATGGATCCAGGCTTTCATGTTTTTTTACACCAAATTCTGACCCTACCATCTGAATGTCACAGCTGAAATTGAGACTCATCAAACCAGGCAACGTTTTTCCAATCTTCTATTGTCCAATTTTGGTGAGCCTGTGCGAATTGTAGCCTCAGTTTCCTGTTCTTAGGTGACAGGAGTGACACCCAGTGTGGTCTGTTACTGTTGTAGCCCATCTGCTTCAAGGTTCGAAGTGTTTTGCATTCAGAGTTGTTATTCTGCATACCTTGGTTGTAACCAGTGGTTATTGGAGTTACTGTTGCCTTTCTATCATCTCAAACCCATTCTCCTCTGACGAAGAAATAAATGCTCCTGCGCTTAAGAGTTGCTGGTGGCTAGGTCTGTAGAGGAGCGACTCCACTTATTTAAAAAAGTATTGGGACGCCTGCCTTTACACACACATGAACTTTAATGGCATCCCAGTCTTAGTCTGTAGGGTTCAATATTGAGTTGGCCCACCCTTTGCAGCTATAACAGCTTCAACTCTTCTAGGAAGGCTGTCCACAAGGTTTAGGAGTGTCTATGGGAATGTTTGACCATTCTTCCAGAAGAGCATTTGTGAGGTCAGACACTGATGTTGGAGGAGAAGGTCTGGCTCACAGTCTCTGCTCCAATTCATCCCAAAGGTGTTCTATCAGGTTGCGGTCTTCATTCTGAGCAGGCGAGTCACGTTCCTCCACCCCAAACTCACTCACCCATGCCTTTATGGACCTTGCTTTGTGCATTGGTCTAAACCATTTGGTGGAGGGGGATTATGGTGTGGGGTTGTTTTTCAGGGGTTGGGCTTGGCCCCTTATGCCCCGTACACACGTGCAGATTATCTGAAGACTTTTGTCTGCAGACTTACCAAAACCATATAATATGAGGTCAAACCTAAACACTTTCAATTTGTATGCAATCCGGCAGGCCCTTGCACTACATAGAAAAGGTAAATCTGAAGACAAAAGTCTTCAGATAATCTGCATGTGTGTACGGGGCATTAGTTCCAGTGAAGGGAACTCTTAAGGCGTCAGTATACCGAGACATTTTGGAAAATTCTATGCTCCCAACTTTGTGGGAACAGTTTGGGGATGGCCCCTTCCTGTTCCAACATGACGGCGCACCACTGCACAAAGCTAATATGCGTTATTTTTACTGACAATTGCGCGGTCGTGCAACGCTGTACCCAAATAAAATGTATGTTGTTTTTTTCCCCACAAAGGGGAGCTTAGGCTGACGGTTGAGGTGTAAGCATAGTCTGGCAGGCTGGTTCAGCAACAAATCCGGCAGAAGGGCACAAAATCAGGATCCGGAGAAATAGCCAAGGACAGGCAGAGTTCTTACAGTTTGGCAGAGTAAAGTAGACACCTGTTTGTGTGGATTTGTTTCCTGGGTGTCTGCTGTCCTGTCTGAACTACTATATTACTGGTTTTGGACTTCTGCCTGATTACTCAACTACGCGTCTGTCTGATGATTCTACTTTACTCTGCCAAACTGCGTAAGAACTCTGCCTGTCCTTGGCTATTTCTCCGGATCCTGATTTTATGCCCTTCTGCCAGATTTGTTGCTGAACAAGCCTGCCAGACTATGCTTACACCTCAACCGTCAGCCTAAGCTCCCCTTCGAAGTACCTTACAACAGGACCCGGAAACATCACTGTTGGATATGCATTGCATTTGACATCGCTTTACATATTATACATATGGGATAAGAGAATCCAGGATCTGGCACTGGAGAGATTGGCATATAGGAGCATTTCCTTTTTGAGGGCATACCTTGCCACCTACACGCTGGTTACCCCTGCAGGGGTGCCGATTTCCAGTGAGTGCGGGAGAGATAGGAAGGGGGAGCACTGTTTCCTAACCCGGCACTGAGACACCTGGATCACCCACTGAACTTTGCATTTCCAACTCTCATGAACTTTATGGACTCTTTCACCTTATTTTTTTTTTAAAGCTTGGATGCAGATAACGGAAAATTTATATCAATACTTACCGTAATTTTCCTTTCCTGATGGACTCCATGGCAGCACACGTATGGGTAGGCTCCGCCTCCTCTCCTACCCTATAGGACCCCACTCCCATAAATCTTTGCTCCATACCAGGAGCCGTGTTCCATAACTAGAACTACTCCAGCAGATGGGAGGGGACTCCTGCTGCCATGGAGTCCATCAGGAAAGGAAAATTACGGTAAGTATTGATATAAATTTTCCGTTTTCCTGACAGACTCCATGGCAGCACACGTATGGGAAATAACTAGCCATACACACCCGGGCGGGTAACTGCTGGTTTAACAGAAAAAGGTTTAATTTGCACCGTCAACAGACAAGACTTATAAACCAAAGTTGACCGAAGATAAAGAAGCCGGTTCAACACAGTAATGCGACATAAAGGTATGAATTGATGACCAAGAAGCCGCTCTGCAAATCACGTCAGGAGCTACATGAAGAGAAGCTGCCCACGACGTAGAGATCCCTCTAGTGGAATGAGCTGTCACCACCTCTGGAGGAGCCAGTCCCTTGGCTTTATATGCCCACTGGATGGTCTGAACTATCCAACTTGCTATAGATCTTGAGGAAGCTTGTTTGCCCTTGTTTTTTCCACAGATGAGGACAAAAAGATGGTCTGACTGGCGGAAAGAAGCTGTAGTCTCCAGATATAGCCGAAGAGTTTCCCCCACGTCCAAAGGATGGACAGAATTTTCATCTTGAGATTTGAACGTGGGTAGGACAATTTCCTGGTTGACATGGAATACCGACATTACTTTCGGATTGGAGCCAAGCATCGGAACCAATACTACCCGATCAGGGAAAAACGTAAGGAATGGTTCCTTGTAACCCAAGGCACCGAGTTCAGAAACCCGTTTGGCCGAAGTAATAGCCACCAGAAAGGCTGTTTTCATGGAGATGTTTTTAAGGAAGAATGGATCCTTCTGATTCAAGGTGAGTGAGGAAAGAAACTCCAAGACCGTAGGAAGATCCCACTTAGGGAACCTGGGCTTTCTAGGAGGTCTTAACCTAGTAGCGCCTCTGAAGAACTGGCGAACCAGGGAGTGTTTCGCCCATGCAGTCCCAGTGAAGGCCGAAATGGCTGAAATTTGGACCCGAAGGGAGCTTACTGCCAATGACAGGTCCAGACCGGACTGGAGGAAGCCCAAAATATCCTGGATTCCTGGGTCAGAGACAGAGCTAGATCTGCTATCCACATAATCCTTAAACTTGGACCAGATTTTTTCATAGACCTTGTTCGTGCTGGGTCTTCTGGCACTCATCATTGTAGCGATTGCCTCGTTTGGACAACCGAGCGCTTTCAATCTTTCCCTCTCAACAGCCATGCCATGAGATGAAGCTGTGCTGGGCAGGGGTGAAGAATAGGCCCTTGGGACAGAAGGTCCGGCCTGACTGGCAGAGGTATCGGGTCCCGACAGCTCAGCTGGAGCAACAGAGGAAACCACGGTCTCTTTGGCCAGAAGGGAAGAATCGCTATGATCCGCACTCTCTCTGTCCTGAGTCTGTGAAGAAACTTGAAGATGACTGGCACTGGAGGAAACGCATAGGCCGTTTGAAAATTCCAATGATCCGTCAGGGCGTCTACCCCGTAGGCCTGGGGATAACGCCACCTCGTGTAGAATCTCTCCAGTTTGGCATTGCTTGGGGATGCGAACAGATCTACCTCTGGATGGTAACCTAGAGACATGACCCATATGAAGGTCTCTGGATGGAGTGACCACTCGTTGTTGTCCAGAGCAGACCTCGAGAGGAAGTCTGCCTGGACGTTCTGGGCACCCGGAAGATAGGCGGCTGACAAGTTGGACAGATGTCTTTGAGCCCAATCCATAATAGGTTTCACTTCTTTTAGAAGAGAAGGACTGCGGGTGCCCCCTTGTCTCTTGATGTAGGCAACGGCTGTCGTATTGTCCAGTCTTAGGAGGACCGAGGCATCGGTCGCCAGATGCTGAAAGGCCTGGAGAGCACAGAACGCTGCCCGAAGCTCCAGCACATTCGAGACCACCCCGTATGTAGGGAAGTCCCATCTGCCCTGGGCCACCTCCGACAGGCAATGCGCTCCCCATCCCGTCCTGCTGGCGTCCGAGGTCATGACCAACCAGGACGCTGGAACGATTGAATGGCAGTTTAAAAGATTCTTTCGCTGAAGCCACCAGGTTAAGCTGTCCTTCATGGACATAGTTATCCGAATGAGGACCTCTGGATTCTCGAAATTCCATTGTTGGAGGAATCCCATCTGAAAGGGCCTCATCTTCCACTGTGCCCACTTCACCATGGGAGCCGTGGAAACCATGGTCCCAATTATCTTCATGCACTGGGACGCCCGGAGATGAGAGGCTGATAATGCCGGACGAATCCTGTTGCGAATTGTCGGAATCTTCTCTAATGGAAGGGAGATAGTGCCTCTGGAAGTGTTGAAGAGGGCCCCTAGGAAGACCAACGACTTCGTGGGTTCCAGATGACTTTTTTCCAAATTCAGGAGCCACCCGAACTCTTGAAGGGTGGAAATTACTTGAGATCTGTGAAGCAGAATTTGATCCTGATGTTCTGACAGAAGGAGCAAGTCGTCCAAGTAATGGTAAAGACGAATCCCTTTTGCTCTGATCAGGGCTACTACAGCCAGTAAGATTTTGGAAAAGATTCGAGGTGATGTGGTAAGCCCGAAAGGGAGACAGGTAAATTGAAGATGCACCTGACCCACTGCGAATCGGAGAAATTTTTGCATTTCTGCTGCGACTGGGACGTGAAAGTAGGCATCTTTCAAGTCTATGGATATCATCCAATCCTCTGGCTGTACCACTTGCCGAATTGTAAAAAGTGTTTCCATCCTGAACCTCTCTTTCTTGATGAAGGTGTTTAGGTGTGTTAGGTCTATAACCGGCCTCCAAGAGCCGCTTTTCTTCAAGACCATGAAGAGCGGAGAGTAGATGCCTTGGAACCGTTCCTCGGTTGGGACAGGCACTGCCGCACCCTGGGCAACCAGGGATTCTACATATGTAAGAAGAGTTGACTTCTTCTCTTCTGAACGGGGTAAGGCCGTAGGAATGAAGCAAAGAATGGGGCTTCTGTCGAAAATCCACACATGTCCGTGTGATACGGTTCTGACGGCCCATTGATCTTCGATCGAGGCTGCCCAGACGTGCGCAAACTGAAGCAAGCGTGCGCCTACCCGCACCGTCTGGACAGCTTCGATGTCAAAAAGACTTCGTCGCCTCTCGGCTTGCTGAAGATTTTCCTTTGGAGAACTTCTGCCCTGTAGACTGAGGGCGCTTCCAGTTCTTCCTGAACTCACGACCGGGCCTGTAAAAACGGGCCTCTCTGGCACGATCAGGATTTTGTCTGTTTTGAGGTCTTCTCTGATCTATCAACCGGCGATCCTGGGGAAGGAAACCAGATTTACCACCAGTGGCACGGGTAATAGCACTGTCCAGTTTATTACCAAAGAGGGAGGAACCCTCAAAGGGAATTTTGCACCAGGCCTGCTTAGAGGCAGGGTCGGCCAACCAGGGGCGCAACCACAAGGCGCGTTTGGCCGTGACAGAGGACAGCATGACCCGCGCCGCCAAGCGGATTATATCAATGGATGCCTCACCCAAGAAAGCCGTTGCCAGTCTCAACTCCTGAATGGCTGAACTCCTGGCCACCTCTTCGGAGACACTCTGAAGTGTAGCCTCCACGCTGTCTACCCAGGCTTCCATTGCCTTGGATGTGGCTGCCAAAGCCAGAGCCGGCTTACACGCCATACCTGCGGAGAGATAAATCTTCTTAAGATCTGTGTCAATCCGCCTGTCAAGAGCGTCTTTGAATGAGACTGAGTCTTCCAATGGTAAGGTTACGTGTTTCACCAACCTCATCAAGGCCGCATCCACCGTGGGAGCGGAGTCTAGATGTTTCACCTTATCATCCTTAAAGGGATACATTCTGGAGACCTTAGATGACAAAGAGTTTCTCTTTTCAACTCCCTGCCACTCGTCTGTAATAATTTCTCCCAATTCCCCTAGGAGGGGAAAATGGGAACGCTCTTTTTTGAGATGTTTGAAGTATTTCTTCTGTTTAGCTGGGGACTCAGCTGGATCTTCCCATTTTAATGCCTCCTTAACCGCCTTAACTAGCGGTGGGACCATAGCAAGTTCAAAACCTACATTCTGGTCTGCCAAATCATCTTCACTGTCTGTAGAATCTTCTGACAGACGACTTGGTTGGGAGGTACCTGGCTCCACTTCATCCCTTGGGAGGAAACCAGGAGCCTCTGAAGAGTGACCCGAAAGCCTGCTCGAATCCCAATCTCTAAGGGATTCTTTTACAATCCGCCTGACCATAGCCTCCACTGGTTGTGCAGTGTCTTGCTTTTCCCTCAAAACCCTGGAATAACAGGTATCACATAGGGATCTATCCTCAGGGATATGGGCTCGACAGCCCCAGCATGATTTCCCTGAACTGCGGTCAGAATGGCGGGATTGCCGCGGAGCGACTGAACTGGAAGTGTGCTCATGTCGTTTAGACCTGGAGCTAGACCTATGACCAGACTTTGATGAAGAATGCCGATGGGCTGAAGGAGAACGATCCTTTGATCCAGAAATAGGGCGTTGGTCAGACCTAAAAGGGCTAAATAGGGAAAGAAAAACACACTAAAGGCCCGTACACACGTACCGATCGTCGGCATACAAACGTCGGTGGACGAAGGATCTGCCGATTGTACGCGTGTTAGTATGGTGCCTCCGACAGATGTCTGCGCACAATCCGCGGACAAAAGTCTTTCGTGCAAACATGAAAATATTTGTATGCCGACACCAGAACGGACGATTGTTCGCCTGTCAGTACACAATTCGGCCGACAGACCGCAGATTTGCAAGACTGGGCATGCTCAGAAAATAGAAAACACAGGGAAAGTTAACCATTACATGACATCACTTCTGCAGTCGGCGGACAAAATTCTTGTGCTGTCCTTGTGCTGTCTTTGCACTTTTCAGCAGACACCGACATCCCGGGGAGAAAAGAGGAACATTTGTAAGCCGACCATCGGTACGTGTGTACGGGGCTTTAGCATACATGTACTGACTTTCGTCTCCACACCAACCCTTTTACCCCAAATGGCACCTGGATCAAAGCATGACTCACCGCTGAAGAGCAGAGAAACAGCACGGGGAAGCCACCGCAACGCCCGCAGACATCCCATTGTAAACAGGAATGACAGCTGCTTAAATCCCCCGGGCGCCGCAAAGCCACGCCCCAAACGACGCAATATCGTCATAGGAGATCGGGAGCGATGCGCGCGCATGTGCAGACGATACCAGGGCCAAGCCTCATCCTGGACAACCAATTGAAGGTCCAGCGAGGCAGGGGGAGGAGCCTAAGCGACGATCTGGAACGCAGGAGCGCTCCACCGCATAAACAGGAAATGCAATGAAACCAAAAGAAAGTTTTATACTTTACCACCATGACGATAAACGAACAGTCTCAGGCCTGGATGAATTCATGCGTGTGTGACAGGGCACCAGGGCCTATCCGCTCAATAGCAAGGACGTATTGGCCATCAATGCAGCCCACCTCTCATTCAGGATTTACGGCATCTTCAGCATTTTAAAATAATATTGCCCGGGTCCACCCTATAAATATCGAGATTGCTGGACATAAAACAGGAGGCATCCGACATCAACAAGGTCCACACGCCACCAGCTCGCCTGAAACCGATAGACGTCCTATAAGGTAAGACTTCCTTCTCGCAGGAGGAGGACGAAAAAGGAACACGGCTCCTGGTATGGAGCAAAGATTTATGGGAGTGGGGTCCTATAGGGTAGGAGAGGAGGCGGAGCCTACCCATACGTGTGCTGCCATGGAGTCTGTCAGGAAAATATTTTTTTGGCCTGATTTTTTGTACTTATACAGCTTATGGGTCCTGATGATTGATCATTGCTAATTAGGACCTATCACACTTTACCACTTTTTGCTGCTACTATTTCACCACTACTACTAATATTGTGACCAGTATATATTTCACTGGTCCAACGTCCAATATAGGACCTCTTTGCACTTTATCACTTTTTTTTGTGGCAATTTATTCAATTTTTCACTGGAATCACTTATATCTTTATTCTTTATATTCCATATTCACTCATATTGGAATCACTTACACTCTCAAACCTTTTTTCAGCCTTGGCTGATACACGTGGTTTTTGTTTCAATTTACCTCTTTCTTGGTGAACAAATCATAGCCCATAGACCAGTACCTTTACCTTATCTGGTCACCTTTAACACTGAGCACTTTATATACACTTTTTATTTATACACTTTATATTTATATTGTTGATGAGTTTTTAGCTATAGTAACCATATATGTTTTTATCTTTGCATATGAGTTACTGCAATTGATGGTGCACTTTATATTTATATTATTTATATTATCTATGAGGTTTTTTTTTATCTATAGCAGCTTAAATTTCTGCATATGAGTTACTGCAATTGACTGTGACATTTACACTTCACACATTACACATACACCCATAGGCAGCGCCAGTTACCTCACTACCCTTCACATATGCCTCGTTTCCACTGAGCGGATCGGTTCGGGTCAGTTTGGTACGGTACGCTAATTTAAGTGTTTCCATTATGAAAGTGGCCCATACAACTGAACCAAACCGCACCATTCCTGGTCCTGCTTCAGATGTAGGGCCATAGGAAATGGTACGGTACGGTTAGGGCGGAGCTACTGGCATCACACGATAGATTCCACTGATTGGCGGACAGGAAAACTTCAATGCTCACGTCAAATGAAAGAGCAAAACAAACACCTCATTTGGTGTAAACCCCGCATGGTCCCTGGTGGCCCGACTTGCAGTGGAAATGCTCACCTGAATAGACCGGACTATTCTAACCCTTCCAAACTGTACCGACCCGAACCGTTCCGCTCAGTGGAAACGAGGCAATATTAGAATATTGACCTCACAGTCTATATTTCTGAGGTAGGCAGCAGCCATTTCACTCTTTTCTCCATAGCGCGGAAACTCCCACTTATACATTAAGCCATTGCCTAATCAGGGGATTTTTTTTTTCAAATGCCGCGATTTACCACTGCTCTAAGGCTTTGTTCACATCTTGGCGACCCTGATTCTGTCCGCGATCCAGAATCACGGCAAATTGCGGGACGCCCGAGCGATTCCTGTCACTTCCAATGGCACCCTAAAAAAAATGATTGGTTTAACCCAAATTTGTTTTGTACTTTTCCTTTATTTTGGCTTTTCAAAATAACAAACAAAAACAAATTTGAGTCAGACGAAGGCTTAACTAATACGACTCGTCAGGCGACTTGGTCAGCCTGACAAGTCGCGGTCCATTGAGTAGTACAGGAACGGTTCTAATAGGAGCGACACAAGTCGCTCCGACTTAGAAAAAGGGTCCTGTACTACTTCGGGGCGGCCTGGAGCGACTTGCATAGACATTCATTTTATGAAGTCCGTGCAAGTCGCGCCAAAGTCACGGTGCACGCGACTTCACAGGTCGCCCCCGAAGTCGTGCCGCTGCAGTGTGAATGCGGTGTAAGTGCAGTAAGGGCCAGTTCACACCAAAACGCGGTGCGGGGAACCTCGCGTTCTGTGCGCTTTTTTTGCACTGCATTTAAAACCCAATGCATTTGCAATCTACAGTGGATGTCAATGTTCACTTAACCACTTAAGCCCCGGAGGATTTTCCTGCTCAAAGACCAGGGCCTATTTTGCGATTCGGCACTGCGTGACTTTAACGGACAATTTTGCAGTCGTGCGACGCTGTACCCAAATGAAATTGATGTCTTTTTTTTCCCACAATCAGGCCTTTCTTTTGGTGGTATTTGATCACCTGTGCGATGTTTATTTTTTGCGCTATAAACAAAAAAAGAGCGACAATTTTGAAAAAATAACAATATTTTTCACATTTTTTTTATACAAAATCCCCCCCCAAAAAATGTAAAAATCTAAATTTTTTAACATTTTAGGCCAATTTGTTTTCTGCTACGTATTTTTGGCAAAAAAAATTGCAATAAGCGTATTTTGATTGGTTTGTGCAAACATTATTGTGTTTACCAACTAAGGGAAAGATTTATGTCATTTTTATTGTTTATTTTTTAACTAGTAATGGCAGCGATCTGCGATTTTTTTGCGGTACTGCGACATTGCGGCGGACAGATCGGACCCTTGACTGACATTTTTGACACTTTTGGGGGTACCAGTGACATTACTACAGTAATCAGTGCTATACATATGCACTGTTACTGTAAAATGACACTGGCAGGGAAGGGGTTAACTTTATTAGTGATCAAGGGGTTAAGTGTGTCCCTAGGGGCGTGAATCTAACTGTAAAGGGGCGTGGCTAGTGATGTAACCACAGAGACATACGATCCTACATAGCAGGATCGTATGATCTCTGCTGTTACACCAAGGAGAATGACAGGCGGCTTTATTTACATCAGCCGTCTGCCTTTATCCCTCTCCAGCGGGAGATCGGGAGTGACCAGCGGACATCGGAGCAGCCGGTCACACGTGCGGGGATGGCCATGAACGAGCGGGGGCAGGAGCGCGCCTCCGGCGGCGCGCACTGGCCCCCTGCAGGCTCCTGGGCGAGCAACATAGTACTACGTCGCTTTGCCCAGGAGGGGCTGACTGCCACAGTAAATATACTGTGGGCGGTCAGCAAGTGTTTAATGACACCCTAAATAAAGTGCGCTTGCCTGCACCGGATTGCATGGTACAGTAACATGCAATCCTGTGAGTTTTGTAAGGTAGTGCATGCACTATGTTTGGTGCAGTCCAGCGCAATTACGCACTGCACCTAGATTGCATGTGAAGCACTCAGGAACGCACAGTGTGTTCCTGTGAGATTTATGGTGTGAATTGACCCTGAAACACATTGAAAGTTAAAGTATAACTAAAAGCAACATTTTTTGTGGTTGAGTGGAATGGGGTTAGACTACCTGATGGGGGGGACCACCAGTCCCCCTGTAGGGGGCCCCAACAGCATGGGGAATCGGTGTGGTAGGGGGAGGGGCAATTACAGAAGGAAGCCCTGTGCTGCTCTCTGCAGCAGCTGAAAGCCAGTTTCTCCCCCTCCTGCCAGCTTTCAGCTGCTGCAGGGAGAGACACAGACACAGGGCATCATTCCTGTTATTGCCTCTCCCACACCAATCCCCCTCCCTGTTCTGCCTGCTTCTGATTCCCCCCCCCCATGTTCATCCTTTTCACCCCCTCCTGCCAGTTTTCAGCTGCTGCAGGGAGAGACACAGACACAGGGCATCATTCCTGTTATTGCCTCTCCCACACCAATCCCCCTCCCTGTTCTGCCTGCTTCTGATCCCCCCCTTCCCCGTGTGCATCCTTTCCACCCCCTCCTGCCAGTTTTCAGCTGCTGCAGGGAGAGACACAGACACAGGGCATCATTCCTGTTATTGCCTCTCCCACACCAATCCCCCTCCCTGTTCTGCCTGCTTCTGACCCCCCCCATGTTCATCCTTTTCACCCCCTCCTGCCAGCTTTCAGCTGCTGCAGGGAGAGACACAGAAACAGGGCATCATTCCTGCAATTGCTTCTTCGACACCGATCCCCCTCCCTGTTCTGCTTGCTTCTGATCCCCCCCCTGCGCAGCACTGCAGGTTTCCCTGTCCTGTAAAAAAAAAAAAAAGAATAGTAATTATTAAACATTGTAATAAATAATTTAAGAAAATGTAAATTAAAATTGTAAACATTGTTAACATTTAAAAAAGAAATTATACTATTTTTTTCTTTAAATTGTGTGTTACATTTATGTCAGCTAATAATGATTTTAGTGTAATTTTAGTGAAAATATTGTCTTGATACAATTGTTGGAGGGGGGAGGGTTGGCCCTGCCAGGTAGGCTGCAGAGGGCCCCGTGATTTCTAACAGCAGCTTTTTTTATTGCTGTCTCCCTCCAGTTAGGGTGATTCGCCCTCTCTATTTGTCCTCACTGTCCTGTAATCACCAAGAGTGAAAGTGGAAGAAAATCACAACTTTTGGGTTGTCACCAGAACAGGAATAGAGGGGAAATCTTCCAATGGGGACACTACGTCTGGTGACAACCAGGGGTTCCCTCACTTTGTGAGTCATTTCCTCACTTCCTGTTTTGCCTAGATTTTAGAAGTACAGAATTATAGTATATACAGTGGGTACGGAAAGTATTCAGACCCCCTTAAATGTTTCACTCTTTGTTATATTGCAGCCATTTGCTAAAATCATTTAGATTCATTCTTCTTCCTCATGAATGTACACATAGCACCCCATACTGACAGAAAAACACAGAATTGTTGACATTGTTGCAGATTTATTAAAAAAGGAAAACTGAAATATCACATGGTCCTAAGTATTCAGACCCTTTGCTGTGACACTCATATATTTAACTCAGGTGCTTTCCATTTCTTCTGATCATCCTTGAGATGGTTCTACACCTTCATTTGAGTCCAGCTGTGTTTGATTATACTGATTGGACTTGATTAGGAAAGCCACACACCTGTCTATATAAGACCTTCCAGATCACAATGCATGTCAGAGCAAATGAGAATCATGAGGTCAAAGGAACTGCCTGAAGAGCTCAGAGACAGAATTGTGGCAAGGCACAGATCTGGCCAAGGTTACAAAAAGATTTCTGCTGCACTTAAGGTTCCTAAGAGCACAGTGGCCTCCATAATCCTCAAATGGAAGACGTTTGGGACGACCAGAACCCTTCCTAGAGCTGGCCGTCCGGCCAAACTGAGCTATCGGGGGAGAAGAGCCTTGGTGAGAGAGGTAAAGAAGAACCCAAAGATCACTGTGGCTGAGCTCCAGAGATGCAGTCAGGAGATGGGAGAAAGTTGTAGAAAGTCAACCATCACTGCAGCCCTCCACCAGTCGGGGCTTTATGGCAGAGTGGCCCGACGGAAGCCTCTCCTCAGTGTAAGACACATGAAAGCCCGCATGGAGTTTGCTAAAAAACACCTGAAGGACTCCAAGATGGTGAGAAATAAGATTCTCTGGTCTGATGAGACCAAAATAGAACTTTTTGGCCTTAATTCTAAGCGGTATGTGTGGAGAAAACCAGGCACTGCTCATCACCTGTCCAATACAGTCCCAACAGTGAAGCATGGTGGTGGCAGCATCATGCTGTGGGGGTGTTTTTCAGCTGCAGGGACAGGACGACTGGTTGCAATCGAGGGAAAGATGAATGCGGCCAAGTACAGGGATATCCTGGACAAAAACCTTCTCCAGAGTGCTCTGGACCTCAGACTGGGCCGAAGGTTTACCTTCCAACAAGACAATGACCCTAAGCACACAGCTAAAATAACGAAGGAGTGGCTTCACAACAACTCCGTGACTGTTCTTGAATGGCCCAGCCAGAGCCCTGACTTAAACCCAATTGAGCATCTCTGGAGAGACCTAAAAATGGCTGTCCACCAACGTTTACCATCCAACCTGACAGAACTGGAGAGGATCTGCAAGGAGGAATGGTAGAGGATCCCCAAATCCAGGTGTGAAAGACTTGTTGCATCTTTCCCAAAAAGACTCCTGGCTGTATTAGATCAAAAGGGGGCTTCTACTAAATACTGAGCAAAGGGTCTGAATACTTAGGACCATGTGATATTTCAGTTTTTCTTTTTTAATAAATCTGCAACAATGTGAACAATTCTGTGTTTTTCTGTCAGTATGGGGTGCTATGTGTACATTCATGAGGAAGAAGAATGAACTTAAATGATTTTAGCAAATGGCTGCAATATAACAAAGAGTGAAAAATTTAAGGGGGTCTGAATACTTTCCGTACCCACTGTATATATAAAATAATATGCAAAATGGTTGTAGGGAAGCTTCAGAATGGAAAATATGTTTTTATTACAAATTATGTGAGCAAACTGAAGTTCCTCTGGAAGGAGTGCAGTGTTTTGGTTGGGGCTCCCATGGGAATGCCCTGTTTTGAAGGGGAGACCTCTAGTGGCCAAAAAAGGAACTACATCACACCCAGAATACCAGGGAGAAGCAAAACAGAAAGTCACTGTTTCACCCTCCTAAGGAATGCTGGGGCCTGGGGCAATATGGACTTGCCGGCTAGGACTCTGAGCAGTCCTATCAGCCAACAACCAGCATTAATGACAGTGGCGGGTAGTTGCAGTAGGTATAAAATGGAGGGAGCCAGGTGGGGTATTTTCACGGACGGTTTCAAAGTGTGTGGACAAGAGAAATCAGGGTATTTTTTTTTTTGTCCATAAAATTACAGATGATTTGCCACCCTGGACACATGCCAATAATGTCTTTATTGTTTTCCCTGTTAACTTGTAAAATAAGCTGACAGCAGTTGTGTACAGGTATTGAATAGGCCCCCTTTCTGCCTTAAGCCTTTGTACCTGACAGTTAAAATAATTGTTATATTTTTCCAGCCCGGTTTTTCTGTATCATAATCACAATCTGTATCAGGAACCTTAACCATAATAACAAAAAATGTTCTATAACATGGATAACAAAACACGTTTCCTATATGACTGGTATATACAAAGGGACTTCTACCATATAGCAGTCTTTTTCAACCAGGGTACCCAGGTACCCTGAGGGTGCCTTCAGATTTCTTCAGGGGTGCCTTGCAAAATGCCCTAAAAATTGCCCCAAAATTGTATACCAGCCGGTGGGTTGATGAAACCAGCCTTTTAGTTACACCCAGCCACAGGCTTTTCATTATGCACCATTACCAACCTTCTAGCCTCCGGTATCCTAATGACCAGGGGCATTGCTAGGCGAGAGAAAGACCAAGGGCTTCAGCCCGAATGTAAATCTGATGACCCCGTCCACATTTTAAAGTAAGTCCCGCCCAAGCTCCACCCAATGCCCCATCATAAAATGTTATAAAATGTGACCACACCAATGTTAATCTCTCAACTTTGTATATGTAGATTAAATCAGCGCTAAATTCCATGAATATCTTATGTAAATATATACGTATAAAAACATGAATAAATACGTATCTAAATAAGTGCAAAAAGGATAAATATCATATAATCTTCACATAAATAGCATAAGAAAATGAAAAAATAAAGAAATAAACTCAAAGTGCTGGTGATGAATCTTGTGTATCCATATGTGTGCAATACAATGCTGATTAAAGCGGAGTCCCGGCCTCGGGGGTCAATTTTAGCTAAAAATACCCCCGGGACAGTCAGGGCTAGTACATTCCATAATGGATAGCCTCTGAACTGTCCCGGGTCGCACTTACCTGTAAGAAGAAATATTTACCTTGAAAATTTCTTCTCCAGCGCTGCCATCTCTGGTGTAGGCAGCTGAAGCCGCAGCGTCCCTCTTCGTGTCCCCTTCATGACGTCGGAGTCCCACAATGCACTGCACCGGCCCCGCTCGTCACTTCCGGTGCGGGCGCAGCATCCCTGCACAGCTTCTGGGCATGCCCAGAAGCTGTTCAGCAGTGATTGCCGCACCTGCACCGGAAGTGACGAGCGGGGCCGGTGCAGTGCATTTACTCCTGGGAGCGATGACGTTCAGCTCCCAGGAGTCATCGCAAGCTGGAAGTGACGGCGCGGGCCGCGGCCGCAGAGGGAGGAAGTGGAAGGAAGGTGAGTATATTTTCTTCAATAATAAGGTAAGTGACCAAAAAAAAAAAAATCGCCAGTATCCATTTCTCCTTCAGGTTCCCCTTAGCAAGCAGATGGCCCAAAATCGATTTTATCAATTTTGAGGCCGGAACTCCGCTTTAATATAATAATAATTAAAGTGCACAAGTGCAAAAAGTGAATACAACAGTATGGTGCTTATAATGTAACAACATATGCAAAGTGCAAACAATAAAGGTGCTAAAAAGTCCAGCTTAAAGCATAAGGTGCAAAACGATGCAGATGCCACTTGTGATTGTGATGTGAGTGACGTAGTATACACTCAATTCCAATATTTTCACCAATGTTACCGATATACATGGGCATCCGCACGGGGGGGGGGGCAAGTGCCCCCCCTGGAATGTCTGGAAGGTCAAGCTCTGCTCTGTGCACCGATCGCGCCGTTGTCCTGTCCCTGCTTTGCCTGTCCTCTCTCCTTGTTCCAACAGCTGCAGGGGGGTGGGCCGGACCGAGGATTCCCTCTTGACAGTGTCTTTGCAGCATAAAGGGGAGTGGTTGGGTGGTGGTAAATTAGGCTCAGCCATGCATTTTTACTGCCCTGAAAACATAAATGAAAACAAGGCTTAAAAGAAAGCATCTCACTTACTGTGTATAAACCTGACAAGCTAAATGTTGTCTGTCATATGGAAACAATCCATTAGCAGTGTAGCCAACAGATCACTTTCACACACATCCGTTAGTGAGTCTCCAGCCAAGCCTTTAACAAATACCCAGGGGAAGTGGATGTAGATAAGCCCGAACTGTATTCACTGGTCACTCTCCCTCATATAGCTGTAAATTACAAGAAGGGGGCTCATGGTGTAGTATATCCACATATTCATTTTTTTTTAAATATAATAACTTACATTTAAAACTCTTAAGGCTCCGTTCACATGTAGGCGTTTTGGGGTGTTTTGGGGGCGTTTTTCTGCTCTAGGATCAGCTCTCAAAACGCCCAACAAGACAAATCCTATTCATTTCAATGGCCCCTGTTCACATCTGAGCGTTTTGACGCTCAAAAAAGTACTTGAGCTTCTGTTGAGGATAACCCGGCAGGTGGCAGCTGAACTCCTGGTCCTGGAGAGCACATGTCACGTGTGACTGAAACAGGGCCAGTGCCTGGAGAAGAGGGAGGAGGTGGCCGGTGGGTGGAGACTGAGTTCTAGGCGCGTAACTCTGGGCCCGCCGCACGCTCTGGCTGCTGTGCTGCTGTCACCTGACGATGCTGATGTCACGTGACATCACTGGTTGCTAGATGTCAAACGGCAGGCCGACTAGCAACCAGTGTGTCCGTGGCACGCAGCAGGCCAGGAAGCAGAGCCAGCCAGCCAGCAGGTGAGGGCCGCCCAGCCAGCACAGAGACGAAAAGGGTCGGGGCTAATATTTATTTAAAATGAACAGGAGACCCGGGGCTTTTCAGGGGAACACTCGGGGCTATAGCCCTGGTCAGCCCTCCCCTCCCGACACCACTGCTAATGACCAATGGCATCATCAGTTGATATGGAGGATGTCAGTCACCTGCATAACATCCTTGTTTGACCCTCCCCTGCCTCTCTCCGTCAGCACTGAGGGCACCTTAGCTGAGTCATAAGAGAGCCAAGGAGAGCTTCAGAGCTGGAGGGGGCTGAAAAAGGGCGGAGATAACAGAAGACTGCAGAGATCCATGAGTATTTATCATGAGAGGCGAAATGTGCAAGTAAGCAGTGGTGTGAGTGTGTCTGTCTGTATGTATGTGACTGGTATATACAAAGGGACTTATACCATATAGCAGCCTTTCTCAACCAGGGTACCCGATTGAGATTTCTTCAGGGGTGCCTTGGCAAAATGCCTAAAAATTGCCCCAACATTGTATACCAGCTGCAGTGTGGATAAAGATGCCTTTTAGTTACACACAGCCACAGGCTTTTCATTATGCACCATTACAACCTTCTAGCCGCCGGCATCCTAATGACCAATGGCATCATCAGTTGGACTCGTCAGGAACACTTGGGGCTATAGCCCTGGTCAGCCCTTCCCTCCCGACACCACTGCTAATGACCAATGGCATCATCAGTTGATATGGAGGATGTCAGTCACCTGCATAACACCCTTGTTTGACCCTCCTCTGCCCCTCTCCATCAGCATTGAGGGCACCTTAGCTGAATCATGGAGAAAAACTGAGGGAGAAGAGAAACATTGGAATACTAGTCAGTACCAGTTTGCAAAAGTGTATTTTCTTTGGAAGAATAAATCACCTCTAACGTTGGGTGTCCTACTTGTATTGATGTTGCTGCATTATGTAAATTTATTAGAGTAGTTTTGACATTTTAGAATGATGTGCCTCAAGACTGTCCGTCATTTTTAAGGGTGCCTCGAGATTGTCCATCATTTTTAATGGGTGCCTTGACTAAAAAAAAGGTTGAGAACCACTGCCATAGAGAATATGAGACCTTGTGTACTGTATGAAAGTTCCCCAAGGAGGAACTGTTTTTATGCATATACATTGGCCTCTTCACTTTTCAACCTTCATATATAACAGAGCATCTAAAGCCCTGCATAAAATCTGACAAATCGTTACTTACAGTGGACTGTAGGTGGCGCTCACACCTCATGGTTGCAGCTTATAATTATATTGAGCATGAAGACGCATGCTTATTTGGAATGGTTAGACAGGCAAAGTGAATGACACATTGAAACGTTTGTTGACAGATCATATTTTTATAACTTTAAGTGGCTTGAAAAGTCACTAAAGATCTCACAAAACTTTATATTTTCTGAAACTAAAGAACTTATAGAATAATGTTATTTTGCCTTAGTATGATATGTTGTACAGAATAGAAATCATAAAAAAAAAAAAAAAAAACATTAAAATATTATATAACTGAAGACAAAACTGTTTAGTGACCCAGGGGATTTTTATTTCACTTTGGAATGATTTCTGCTCACTTCCTGTTTTGGCTATGGGACAGGAAGTGAAGGGAAATCTCCCCAAAAGAAGCTGACAGGGGTAATAACCCTTCCCTCCAAAAAGTGAAAAAAAATTATGCATTTAGTTGTCCTTTAAAGTGGATGTTAACCCTCATAAAAACCCAGTAAGGTTAACAACCTCAGATGATACACAGAGATGAAACAAATCTCCCTACATAAGTTTTATTTGTATATCTGTGTAATGCTCCTGCGTTTTTATTATAGGCTGGATTTGCAGCTGCAAAATCTCCACTCAGTAGTCATGTAGAGATGTGTTGAATACCAGATCCAACTCTCCAGGACTCATCACCGTGGGCCTGTCAGCTTCAACATACAGATATATACACACTCAATGAGATGTTCCTGGAGTGATAGGATGTATATGATAGTATGAAGGTGATGTGCTGAAGGGACAGGTGTGAACAGTGACAAGGATGGTAATCACTTGATAGGTTTTGTATAGGAGAGTTCAAGATGGTATTTAGGAATGCAGATAGGTTAGTATCGATTATGCTAACAGGTGGTGAGGAAAGCAGATGACAAATACAGGATAGACTAACCCAGTGCAAGGATAGATAGTAGTAGACAGGAGAGCTTAGCAATCCATGTAACAGTGCAGATGATAGGATAGTATGGATAGGTGGTAACAGTCCTTAATGTGCATAGGTAGATAGTGCAATAAGGATATGGAGGGGTACTTATCACTTATAATGTTAGTAGTTTAGAGAGGTCCAGTAGATAAGGAATGGTCCGGTAGCGAGATACAGGGATCAGTAGCGAGGTTCCGGTCTGCTCCAGGTAAAGGGAATAGCTGGAGGTTCCGATCGAGAGACAGGCTTGAAAGCATGTGGATAACAAGGCAGGTTGAACGAACAATGTGAGTGAGACCGCCGGCGGTTGAAATAGCCGCTCTGCGGCGCTCAGCAGTGACATCATCGTTCTTAAAGGTATATGCGTACCACCTGAAGAGAAAGGTGGGACGCATTACAGAGGAAAGTGGTGATTAAGGGTACCGGAGGTACCGGAATCTTACAGTACCCCCCCCTTAAGGCCGGCTCCGGAAGGCCTATAGGACAGGTTTCTCTGGGTGTTTCGAGTGAAAGTTCCGTATAAGTCTAGGCGCATGAATATCAGAGGTATCTAGCCAGGTGTCATCTTGGGGTCCATAGTTCTTCCATCTTATGAGATACTGGAGTCTTCCTCTATGGATGCGAGAATCCAAAATTTCCTTGATCTCATACTCTTCTCCGCCTTCAACTTGTATTGGAGGTGGAGGCGAGATGGTAGGCCTTATTCCTTGGTTAGGAACATGGGGCTTCAGTAGCGACACATGGAAGATGGGATGGATCTTGAGATCTGCTGGTAGGGTGAGCTGTACTGCAGCTTTTCCGATAAGTTTTTTAATTGGGAAGGGTCCCAAAAATAAAGGTCCAAGCTTCTTGCTAGGGATTTTTAATCTTTAGTTCTTTGTCGATAACCAAACAAGGTCCCCAATAGCATACTGAGGAGAAGGTCTTCTATGAAGGTCGTAGTACTTTTTTTGTTGACTGTGAGCGTGTGATATAGTGGTATTGAGTAAACCCAAAGAGTCTTTTATTTGGGTAAGGTAATTCGAGGCTACTGGGTTACTCGATGGCAGGATGCGTGGTGGAAGAAGAGTGGGATGAAACCCATAGTTCAAGTAGAACGGACTTTGCTTCGTAGTACTGTGGGTTGCGTTGTTGTAAGCAAATTCTGCTAGAGGAAGGAGATCCACCCAATCATCCTGCAAGTATGATGTGTAGCAACGTAGATATTGCTCAATGCACTGGTTGACTCTTTCAGTCTGTCCGTTGGTCTGAGGATGGTAGGGAGAAGTGAGCTTTCGCTCAATGCGTAAAATTTGACAAAGTGCTTGCCAAAATTTAGAGATGAATTGTGAACCACGGTCGGACAAAAGAGTTTTTGTAATTCCATGCAACTTAAACACATGTTTCATCAGTAGTTCCGCTGTTTGTTTAGATGAAGGTAGTCTACGGATAGCAATGAAATGTGCCATCTTTGTCAAGTGGTCCACTGACACTAGGATGGTATTAAATCCTTTAGAGGGTGGTAGTTCTACTATGAAATCTAAGGACACAACTTCCCATGGAACCTGGGGTATTGGTAGACTACAAAGTAGTCCAGATGGTTTTGTAGTGTCAATTTTGGACCTTGCACAGATGTCACATGAAGAAACAAATTTTTGTACAGACGTCTTCATATCTGGCCACCAAAACTGCCTTGTGAGCAAATTAAAGGTTTTCGTTATACCCATATGTCCTGCCATGGGCACATCATGCGATAACTCCAAGATCTTGGTGCGCATAGTAGGGGGTATGTAGAGTTTGTCATTGTAATAGAGGAAGCCTTCTGTATCAGTACTTAGTTGTGGTGGAGGTGAATCCATTCTTATACTGTGCAAAATCTCTTCCTTCAAGGAACGGACAACACCAATAATACGTTCATAGGGTATTATGGGAATGGAAGGGATTTTGGCGCAGTTATCTTCAAGTAATCGTGATAGCGCATCCGCTTTTTTATTTTTGTCTGCAGGCGGGTAGGTCACTAGGAAATTAAATCTTAAAAAGAATAATGACCATCGTACCTGCCGGTGAGAGAGAGTCTTGTTAGTCTGGAGGTATTGAAGGTTTTTATGATCTGTATATATGAGTATTGGTAACTGGGTACCTTCGAGCAGATGTCGCCAATTCTCCAGTGCCAGTTTTATGGCAAGCAACTCCTTTTCACCCACTGGGTAATTCACCTCTGGGCTGCTTAGTGATTTTGAAAAGAAAGCAACTGGGTGGAGTGGTGAAGTATTTGTTGGTCGTTGGGAGAGAACTGCTCCTACTGCCATATTTGACGCATCTACCTCTAGAATATATTGGAGGGATGGGTCTGGATGGCGTAGTATGGGAGCAGAAGTAAAGCTTGATTTTAACAAGCAGAAAGCTTGATTTGCTTCTTCTGACCATTTGAATGTTTTTTTTATACTTGTCAGTTGTGTGAGAGGTCTCACAATAGCGGAAAAGTTCTTGATGAACTTCCTATAGAAGTTCGAGAATCCAAGGAATCGCTGTAGGGCCTTACGAGTTGTTGGTATAGGCCAGTCTAGAATACAGGATATTTTACTCATATCCATCTTAATTCCAGTTTTGGATATGAAGTATCCTAGAAATAATATTTCTTCTTTATGAAATAGACATTTTTTTAATTTCACATATAGTCTGTGTGAGAGCAGTCTGGACAACACAAGTCTTACATGTTTTATGTGTTCAGGCATAGATCGAGAATAAATAAGTATATCGTCTAGGTATACTACAACACAGACATCAAGTAAGTCTCTAAAGATGTCGTTTATGAATCTTTGGAAAGCTGCGGGAGCATTACATAGCCCGAATGGCATCACAAGGTATTCGAATAGTCCGTATCTGGTTCTGAATGCTGTTTTCCACTCATCCCCGTCACGGATTCGGATTAGGATGTATGCCCCTTTCAGGTCTAATTTGGTGAAATAAGTAGCCCCACGCACCTGTTCAATAAGTTCAGGGATGAGCGGCAAAGGATAACGATCCTTTATCGTAATCGTGTTTAATTGCCTATAATCGATAATAGGCCTGAGACTGGAATCCTTATTGCGGACAAAGAAAAGTCCTGCAGCAGTGGAAGAAGTAGAGGGTCTAATGAACCCCTTTGTCAAATTCTCATCCAAGTATTCCTTGAGATGAGAAAGTTCATCCTGTGAAAGTAGATAAACATGACCGAAAGGCAATTTGCTGTTAGGGAGTAGATCGATAGTGCAATCGTAATCCCTATGGGGAGGCAACACTTGAGCATTTTTCTCAAGGAACACTTCGGACAGATCCTGATAGCATAGTGGTGCAATTTCATCTGACACCACAGACAGAATCTTCCCATAAGATGGGAGGTTACACGTATTCTCACAATAGTGAGAAGGGAAAACCAAAGTCTGTTTTTTCCAATCTATGATTGGTTGGTGTGTGTGTAACCAGGGAAGTCCCAAAATAATAGGAAAATGGGGTGAGGATAGTATGTCAAAGGTGATGGTCTCCACATGTGATTCGTTGGTAGTGGCAAGGAGTGCCTGTGTCTGGTTGGTGATTGGACCAGAAGACAGTGGAATACCATTAATGAAACTAACAGAAACAGGCTTAGATTTTGAAATAATAGGTATTTTATTTAAGGTAACAAAGCGTGTATCAATATAGTTTCCACAAGATCCAGTGTCGACCATAGCCTTGGTGGTGATCCTAGTTTGGTCCCACTGTAATATTAAATGAACAAAAAGATAGGGGTTAGAAAAGGAAGTCGTTAATCCTCCCAGCAACACTCACCCTCTTTTTTGCTGACAAGGGGACAGGTGCTTATCAAATGATCCGAGGATGAGCAGTACATGCAGAGATTTCTGGATGTTCTTCTAGCTCGTTCAGTATTCGTTAAAGGTGGGCGTATGGTTCCTACATCCATGGGAGTAGGGTCAACGGCCGAAATCTGAGAAGGACTAGACAATGGCATTCCCATCTTTTCAGCCCTTCTTTCTCGCAGTCGTCTGTCGATGTTGATACTAAGTTGTATCAAGGCCTCCAAGGTGCCAGGTAAATCCGCTCGGGCGAGCTCGTCTTTAACAGCTTCCGATAACCCGAGTCTGAATTGAGTTCGCAAAGATGTGTCATTCCACCCTGAATCAAGGGTCCATCTTTTGAACTCAGATACAAAGTCTTCTACAGGTCTCCTTCCTTGTTTTAAGGCCCTCAACTGAATATCAGCAGTACTCTGCCTATTGGGGTCATCGTATAAACTAGCGAGTTCCGCTAGGAATAAGGAATAGGTGTTGAGAATCTGATCATTATTCTCAAAGAGAGAGTCTGCCCAGGCCCGTGGATCACCCGTCAAGTATGAAATAACGGTACAGACTTTTATTTGATCAGTTGGGTATGTACGAGGTTTTAACAAAAAAAGCAATTGACATGCGTTTTTGAATTCACTAAATTTTTTCCGATCACCTGTAAACACTAGAGGAGAGTTTATTTTAGGTTCAGGAGGCTGAACAGCAGTAAGCCGTGAGAGCTGGGTTACCTGCTGTGTCAGAGTCTGATTCTTTTCTTGTACGTCAGTCAGAGCAAGTATTAACGCTTTTACTTGTGTTAATTGTGTCACTTGAGTGGGTAATTCTGCTGAATCCATTTTTAAGGTTCGTTCAATCTGTAACGCTCCTGCGTTTTTAGTATAGGCTGGATTTGCAGCTGCAAAATCTCCACTCAGTAGTCATGTAGAGATGTGTTGAATACTAGATCCAACTCTCCAGGACTCATCACCGTGGGCCTGTCAGCTTCAACATACAGATATATACACACTCAATGAGATGTTCCTGGAGTGATAGTATGTATATGATAGTATGAAGGTGATGTGCTGAAGGGACAGGTGTGAACAGTGACAAGGATGGTAATCACTTGATAGGTTTTGTATAGGAGAGTTCAAGATGGTATTTAGGAATGCAGATAGGTTAGTATCGAGTATGCTAACAGGTGGTGAGGAAAGCAGATGACAAATACAGGATAGACTAACCCAGTGCAAGGATAGATAGTAGTAGACAGGAGAGCTTAGCAATCCATGTAACAGTGCAGATGATAGGATAGTATGGATAGGTGGTAACAGTCCTTAATGTGCATAGGTAGATAGTGCAATAAGGTTATGGAGGGGTACTTATCACTTGTAATGTTAGTAGTTTAGAGAGGTCCAGTAGATAAGGAATGGTCCGGTAGCGAGATACAGGGATCAGTAGCGAGGTTCCGGTCTGCTCCAGGTAAAGGGAATAGCTGGAGGTTCCGATCGAGAGACAGGCTTGAAAGCATGTGGATAACAAGGCAGGTTGAACGAACAATGTGAGTGAGACCGCCGGCGGTTGAAATAGCCGCTCTGCGGCGCTCAGCAGTGACATCATCGTTCTTAAAGGTATATGCGTACCACCTGAAGAGAAAGGTGGGACGCATTACAGGGGAAAGTGGTGATTAAGGGTACCGGAGGTACCGGAATCTTACAATCTGCTGTCTTCAGCTTTCTACACTGTTTAGAAAGTGAACATCGTGATAGAATTTTTTTCTTCCTATTCCAGCACTGGGTATTGAGTCTTGGCGTACATTGTGTGACAGCTGATAGGAAGAAAAAGCACCCCCCCCCCCCCGCCTCCACATAGGCAGAGGAATTAAGAAACATGCAGAGCTGTGCTGTGAATAGACAAGCTCTCTGCCAATTTATAAGTATGCACCCACCCCGACACATATTTCCTGCTGCTTTTATCTCCGAGAGCTTGTCAGAAGATATCATGCTAATAACAGAGGAACAGAGCAGCAGAAAGACACTGGACTTAAGGCTTTGGCAGGCATCCCAACCTGCAAAAACTAATTTCAGGGAGGTGGCAAATTCATTTCAGGGAGGTGGCATTTCGCCCCCCTCCCCTCACCAATTTAACACAACTAGGATGATCAAATGAAATGGAATCAGTATACAGAGGTTTACTTCTGAGAGATATTAGCCGCTTCTGGACTGGAAGATTTTCCCTCTAATGACCAGGCCATTTTTTGCAATTCGGCACTGCGTTACCTAATGAACAATTGCGCACTTGCGATGCTGTACCAAAATAAAATGAATGTTCTTTTTTTTTGGAACAAATAGAGCTTTCTTTTGGTGGTATTTGATTACTTGTGCGATATTTTTTTTTTTTTTGCGCTATAAACAAAAAAAAAATACAATTCTGAAAAAAAAAAACAATATTGTTCACTATATTATAGTGAAAATAGTGAAATATTATAGTGATTTAACGTTCCCAAAATTAAAAATCAAATTTTTTCATCATTTTAGGCCAATTTGTATTCTGCTACATGTTTCTGGTAAAAAGAATCCCAATAAGCGTATTTTGATTGGTATTTTGATTGGTTTACGCAAAAGTTATCGCGTCTACAAACTAGGGGAAAGATTTATGTAATTTTTATTTATTTATTTTTTTTACTAGTAATGGTGGCGATCTGCGATTTTTATCGGGTCTGCGACATTGGGGCGAACAGATCGGACCCCTAACTGACATTTTTGACACTTTTGGGGGGACCAGCGACATTACTACATTAATCAGTGCTAAAAATATGCACTGTTATTGTAATAATGACACTGGCAGGGAAGGGGTTAACCCAGGGCTGATCAAAGGGTTAAGTGTGAGCCTAGGGGGTACACGGGAGCTCTGTATTGATTCCAGAGAGAACAACAGTCTGTTTAGAACAGCAGACCACTGTTCTCTCTTAGCGGGGAGCGATCATGGGAGCCCTGCGGCCCACAGGATCACGCCTGCGGACCGCCGTACAGGTATGTCAATTTGCAGTAACCTGCCAACCTGCCGCCGTATAATTGCGGTGGCAGGTTAACCACCATGACCACACTCTAACTACCATGATCACTTCACAGTACAGATGGCTGGTACTGCTGGTGGGTACTGCTGGCTGGTACTGCTGGCGGGTGCTGCTGGCTGGTACTGCTAGCGGGAAATGCTGGCTCCTCTGAGACACATGGAGGTGAGGAAGCATGCAGAGACGAGGTTTCCTGTATCTCTCCTCTCACAGGCACAGTGCATTTGATATCACTCTGCCTGTGACAGGACAGAGCCGAAACTATACAGGAAGCGTTCTGATAGCTGACAGCCGGGATATCACGCGGCACTTGCGCGTGTCAGGGAGCCGCAGCTCAAATGTGGGAGACTCCCCCACCTCATGGGAGACTCGGGATGTCTGTTTTGGAGAGAGTAAAGTAAACACTACATATATATATGTTCCCAGGTCAGATTTCATGAATTGGGATTATATACAGTGCCTTGCGAAAGTATTCGGCCCCCTTGAACTTTGCGACCTTTTGCCACATTTCAGGCTTTAAAAATAAAGATATAAAACTGTAATTTTTTGTGAAGAATAGACAACAAGTGGGACACAATCATGAAGTGGAATGAAATTTAGTGGATATTTCAAACTTTGTTAAATAAAAAACTGAAAAATTGGGCGTGCAAAATTATTCAGCCCCTTTACTTTCAGTGCAGCAAACTCTCCAGAAGTTCAGTGAGGATCTTTGAATGATCCAATGTTGACCTAAATGACTAATGATGATAAATAGAATCCACCTGTGTGTAATCAAGTCTCCGTATAAATGCACCTGCACTGTGATAGTCTCAGAGGTCCGTTTAAAGCGCAGAGAGCATCATGAAGAACAAGGAACACACCAGGCAGGTCCGAGATACTGTTGTGGAGAAGTTTAAAGCCGGATTTGGATACAAAAAGATTTCCCAAGCTTTAAACATCCCAAGGAACACTGTGCAAGCGATAATATTGAAATGGAAGGAGTATCAGACCACTGCAAATCTACGAAGACATGGCCGTCCCTCTAAACTTTCAGCTCATACAAGGAGAAGACTGATCAGAGATGCAGCCAAGAGGCCCATGATCACTCTGGATGAACTGCAGAGATCTACAGCTGAGGTGGGAGACTCTGTCCATAGGACAACAATCAGTCGTATACTGCACAAATCTGGCCTTTATGGAAGAGTGGCAAGAAGAAAACCATTTCTTAAAGATATCCATAAAAAGTGTCGTTTAAAGTTTGCCACAAGCCACCTGGGAGACACACCAAACATGTGGAAGAAGGTGCTCTGGTCAGATAAAACCAAAATCAAACTTTTTGGCAACAATGCAAAAAGAGCTCATCACCCTGAACACACCATCCCCACTGTCAAACATGGTGGTGGCAGCATCATGGTTTGGGCCTGCTTTTCTTCAGCAGGGACAGGGAAGATGGTTAAAATTGATGGGAAGATGGATGGAGCCAAATACAGGACCATTCTGGGAGAAAACCTGATGGAGTCTGCAAAAGACCTGAGACTGGGACGGAGATTTGTCTTCCAACAAGACAATGATCCAAAACATAAAGCAAAATCTACAATGGAATGGTTCACAAATAAACATATCCAGGTGTTAGAATGGCCAAGTCAAAGTCCAGACCTGAATCCAATCGAGAATCTGTGCAAACAACTGAAAACTGCTGTTCACAAACGCTCTCCATCCAACCTCACTGAGCTCAAGCTGTTTTGCAAGGAGGAATGGGCAAAAATTTCAGTCTCTCGATGTGCAAAACTGATAGAGACATACCCCAAGTGACTTACAGCTGTAATCGCAGCAAAAGGTGGTGCTACAAAGTATTAACTTAAGGGGGCTGAATAATTATGCACGCCCAATTTTTTAGTTTTTTATTTGTTAAAAAAGTTTGAAATATCCAATACATTTTGTTCCACTTCATGATTGTGTCCCACTTGTTGTTGATTCTTCACAAAAAATTCCAGTTTTATATCTTTATGTTTGAAGCCTGAAATGTGGCAAAAGGTCGCAAAGTTCAAGGGGGCCGAATACTTTCGCAAGGCACTGTACACTTTAACATCTCATCAGCTTAGAGTTAAACGTAAGTGATGGCCTTCAAATTTGTTATATTTCCCTGCTCTGTGTAATGGTGTGTTATACTTCCCTGCTCTGTGTAATGGTGTGTTATACTTCCCTGCTCTGTGTAATGATGTGTTATACTTCCCTGCTCTGTGTAATGGTGTGTTATGCTTCCCTGCTCTGTGTAATGGTTTGTTATACTTCCCTGCTCTGTGTAATGGTGTGTTATAATTTCCTGCTCTGTGTAATGGTTTGTTATATTTTCCTGCTCTGTGTAATGGTGTGTTACATGCAGAGTGCAGAGCTCAGGAGTGTGCTACATGCAGAGTGCAGAGCTCAGGAGTGTGTTACATACAGAGTGTAGAGTTCAGGAATGTGTTGCATGCAGAGTGTGGAGTTCAGGAGTGTGTTCTATACAGAGTGCAGAGTTCAGGAGTGTGTTACATACAGAGTACAGTGCTCAGGAGTGTGTTACATACAGAGGGCAGAGCTCAGGAGTGTGTTACATACAGAGTACAGAGCTCAGGAGTGTGTTACATACAGAGTGCAGAGCTCAGGAGTGTGTTACATACAGAGTGCAGAGCTCAGGAGTGTGTTACATACAGAGTGTAGAGTTCAGGAATGTGTTGGGTGCAGAGTGTGGAGTTCAGGAGTGTGTTCTATACAGAGTGCAGAGTTCAGGAGTGTGTTCTATACAGAGTGCAGAGTTCAGGAGTGTGTTACATACAGAGTACAGACCTCAGGAGTGTGTTACATACAGAGTGTGGAGTTCAGGAATGTGTTGCGTGTGGAGTTCAGGAGTGTGTTACATACAGAGTGCAGAGCTCAGGAGTGTGTTACATACAGAGTGTAGAGTTCAGGAATGTGTTGCGTGCAGAGTGTGGAGTTCAGGAGTGTGTTCTATACATAGTGCAGAGTTCAGGAGTGTGTTCTATACAGAGTGCAGAGTTCAGGAGTGTGTTACATACAGAGTACAGACCTCAGGAGTGTGTTACATACAGAGTGTGGAGTTCAGGAATGTGTTGCGTGTGGAGTTCAGGAGTGTGTTCTATACAGAGTGCAGAGTTCAGGAGTGTGTTACATACAGAGTGTAGACTTCAGAGTGCGTTATGTACAGAGTGCAGAGTTCAGGGGTGCGCTATGTACAGAGTGCAGAGTTCAGGGGTGCGCTATGTACAGAGTGCAGAGTTCAGGAGTGCGTTATGTACAGAGTGCAGAGTTCAGGGGTGCGCTACGTAAAGAGTGAAGAGTTTAGGGTTGCGCTACGTACAGAGTGAAGAGTTTAGGGGTGCGCTATGTACAGAGTGAAGAGTTTAGGGTTACGCTACGTACAGAGTGAAGAGTTTAGGGGTGCGCAACGTACAGAATGAAGAGTTCAGGGTTGCGCTGTGTACAGAGTGAAGAGTTCAGGGGTGCACTATGTACAGAGTGAAGAGTTCAGGGGTGCGCTGTGTACAGATTGAAGAGTTCAGGGGTGCACTATGTACAGAATGAAGAGTTCAGAGTTCAGGGGTGCGCTGTGTACAGAGTGCAAGGCTGAAAAGTACATGAGGGATTTGTTAGGGCAAAGCTGTCATTGTAATAACAGAAGGCTTATGTGTTTACATATGACAGCAGGGAGCAAGGAGCAGAGGGTGCGAGCCAGAGGTGCCACATTCCAGCTGAAAAACTAGGAGAGGGGGTCAAAAGAGATGGCCTGGGGGGGCCTGATTTGGCACGCGGGCCTTGTGTTTGACACGTGCACTTGAGGATCTTCCAGTTTTCTGGTGTGCTAGTCTGAGCCTGTTTGAAAATAAGAAATCTAAAACAAAAGATTGTTTGACTGTAAATTGCAATACCTTTTCAAAGCATAAGGCAATGATTTTCCAGCCCGTTAGATGACCTCTCTGCAAGCAGGGCCTGCTCCTAATTCTTTTATGAAGAGCATGGAAGGATCAAAGATTCTTATACGCACCTATGTTATTATTGTCTCAATTATACAGAAGACCTTGTCTCTTCAGTGACTCATTGTAGAATAGACATGTGCGGCTCGTTTCATTCTGAACTGAAATTCGAAATCAAAGAAAATAGTTTTGAAATCAAATTTGAAAAGTTTTTGAATCAAATTCAAATAGTTGTCGAATCAAATTCGAAATAGCTTTCAAATCAAAATTAAATTCGTATAATTTTCTAATCGAATTTCCGAACAGAATAACATAGAATAGAAAATAAAGGAATATAATGGAAAAGAATATAATAGAATAGAAAAGAATAGAATAGAATAGAATAAAATAGAAAAAATATAACCATCTTCTGAAAATAAAATTTAAAATTTCAAATAGAATAAATTCTAATTTCAATGCAATAGAAATGAATAAATTAGAAAAGAATAGAATTGAAAAAAAAGAATAGACGAGAAAAGAATATAACCTTCTTTTGAAATTCGAATTTTCGAATAGAATAAATTAAAATTGGAAAAGAATGGAATAGAATACAATACAATAGAAATAATCTAACAATATACAGTGATACCTCGGTTCACGAACGCTTCTGTTCACGAACAACTCGGTTCACGAACACTTTTTGGTGTGCTTTTTAGCACATACAATACTGTACTTACTGTATTGTATTTCACAGCCTCCCACCTGCCTTCCTCCATGCCAGAAGTCATCTCAAGCAAGGTTTATGTTCTCTCTTTATACATTACTATACTGTACTAATGTGTATTGTAATTTGTTTCATATTTTTGTGCTTCAAAAACCAAAAAAAAAAAGGTCAGAGCGGATTAACCGGATTTACATTGAACCCTATGGCAAAATGTGCCTCGGTTCACGACCAATTCGGTTCGCGACCAGAGTCAGTTCACGAATTAAGTTTGTGAACCGAGGTATCACTGTAACCGTTTTCCAAAATTCCAATTTCAAATAGCATGAATTCAAATTTGAATACAATAGCAAAGAATAGAATATAAAATAAAAAAATAGAATAGAAAAAACAATAGAATGGAATGAATTGGAAAGAATATAACCATCTTCCAAAATTCAAATTTCGAAAAGAATAAATTTGATTTTCGAATAGAATTAAATTCGAATGCAATTCAATTTGATTAGAATTTTCCAACTTTGGTCGAAATTAGATCAATTTGACTGAATTTGGAAAATTCGAATTTGAATAAATGAAACGAAATTCCGAAAACAAATTAAACAAATCTAAGTAAATAAATTGATCTAAATAACAAATCTAAATGAAACAAAACTATTTTTCGTTCTGCACATGTCTATTGTAGAATGGACAGATATTTCTCTGCCTCAGACTGCATGAGAGGAATTTTTCACTGAAGTTATTGAAATCTATGCAGATTTATCAATGTCTGTCGCTTAGATTTCATATATACTGCATTGTACATACTGCATATTAGTAGATCCCTGCAAGACTTCAAAAACAGGAGAAACAAGCCTGAATTTGTCCTTCATTGAATGTTCCTAAGTAGTACTTTGTAAATGTTTGTAGGGTCAAACTGGAGCATGTAAAAAGCTCTCTCCGGCTTCTGTGTAAGGTGTAGGTGAGCAGCCAGGGGAGTGAGCACCCGTGTGAAAGAGGCCTTAGATTGAACTTCCCTCACTGTTCTGGTGAAAACAGTTTTAACAAATGGGGGGAATTTTTTTTAACAGGAGTACAGACAGTTTTCTTTTTTGGTAGTGTAGGGCACGCCTAGAACCCCTGAAAGTTATTTTTTTATGCTGCCTGTGTCCCTGTTGCAGAGAGAGGCCTGTAATGACGCACACAGTGCTCTGGATGGTGGTCTGAGGAGGCCAATAATGGCGCACACGGTGCTCTGGACAGTGGTCTGAGGAGGCCTGTAATGACACACACAGTGGTCTGAGGAGGCCTGTAATGCACACAATGCTCTGGAAGGTAGTCTGATCAGGCCTCTAATGCACACAGTTCTCCCGACTGTGGTCTGAGGAGGCCTGTAATGAACACAGTGCTCTGGATATTGGTCTGAGGAGGCCTGTAATTCATACAGTTCTCTTGACAGTCATCTGAGGAGGCCTGTAATGGCGCACACAGTAATCTGGACGGTAGTCTGAGCATGCCTGTATTGCACAGTGCTCTGGACTGTGGTCTAAAGAGGCCTGTAATGCACACAGTGCTCTGGACGGTCATCTGAGGAGGCCTGTAATGGCACACACAGGGCTCTGGATGGTAGTCTGAGCAGGCCTGTAATGCACACAGTGCTCTGGATAGTGGTCTAAAGAGGCCTGTAATGGCACACACTGCTCTGGGTGGTGGTCTTAGGAGGCCTGTAATGGTGCACACAGTGCTTTGGACGTTAGTCTGAAGAGGCCTGTAATGCACACAGTGCTCTGGACGGTGGTCTGAGGAGGCCTGTAATGGCACACACAGTGCTCTGGATCGTCTTCTTTCTGAGAAGGCCTGTAATAATGCCATACACAGTGCTCTTGACGGTGGTCTGAGGAGGACTTCAATGGCACACACAGTACTCTGGACGGTGGTCGGAGGGGGCCTTTAATTGCATACACAGTGCTCTGGACAGTGGTCTGAGGCCTGTAATGCACACATTGCTCTGGCAGGTGGCCTAAGGAGGCCTGTAATGGTGCAAACGGTGCTCTAGATGGTGGTCTGAGGAAGCCTGTAATGCACACAATGCTCTGGATGGTAGTCTGAGGAGGCCTGTAACACACACAGTGCTCTGGACATTGGTCTGAGGAGGCCTGTAATTGCATGCACAGTGCTCTAGACGGTGGTCTGAGGAAGCATGTAATGGCGCACATAGTGCTCTGGATGGTCGTCTTTCTGAGAAGGCCTGTAATGCCATACACAGTGCTCTGGACGGTGGTCTGAGGAGGACTATAATGGCACATACAGTGCTCTGGACGGTGGTCTGAGGAGGCCTATAATTGTGTACACAGTGCTCTACACAGTGGTCTGAGGAGGCTTGTAATGCCCACATTGCTATGGCAGGTGGCCTAAGGAGGCCTGTAATGGTGCAAACAGTGCTCTAGACGGTGGTCCGAGGAAGCCTGTAATACACACAATGCCCTGGATGGTAGTCTGAGGAGGCCTGTAACGCACACAGTTCTCTGGACGGTGGTCAGAGGAAGCCTGTAATGCACACAATGCTCTGGATGGTAGTCTGAGGAGGCCTGTAATGCACACAGTGCTCTGGACATTGGTCTGAGGAGGCCTGTAATGCACACAGTGCTCTGGAAATTGGTCTGAGGAGGCCTGTAATGCACACAGTGCTCTGGACATTGGTCTGAGGAGGCCTGTAATGCACACAGTGCTCTGGACATTGGTCTGAGGAGGCCTGCAATGCACACAGTGCTCTGGACGGTGGTCTGAGGAGGCCTGTAACGCACACAGTGCTCTGGACGGTGGTCTGAGGAGGCCTGTAACGCACACAGTGCTCTGGACGGTAGTCAGAGGAAGCCTGTAATGCACACAATGCTCTGGATGGTAGTCTGAGGAGGCCTGTAATGCACACAGTGCTCTGGACATTGGTCTGAGGAGGCCTGTAATGCACAAAGTGCTCTGGACATTGGTCTGAGGAGGCCTGTAATGCACGCAGTGCTCTGAACATTGGTCTGAGGAGGCCTGTAATGCACACAGTGCTCTGGACATTGGTCTGAGGAGGCCTGTAATGCACGCAGTGCTCTGAACATTGGTCTGAGGAGGCCTGTAATGCACACAGTGCTCTGGACATTGGTCTGAGGAGGCCTGTAATGCACACAGTGCTCTGGACATTGGTCTGAGGAGGCCTGTAATGCACACAGTGCTCTGGACATTGGTCTGAGGAGGCCTGTAATGCACACAGTGCTCTGGACGGTGGTCTGAGAACTAGAATACTTGGCATATTTTGAATAAACATATTAATAATACAAACAAAGTCAATGTGTATAAATAACAATCAGATGTTTGGTTACTTGGCTGCTGCATTCAAATTGAAAAAAAAATCTAAAATTTTTGATTCGACCGATTCCAAATTTATCGATTCGGAAAAAAATCATTAAATTTGAAGAAAATTTGAAAAATACATAGAACGAATTCCGAATACGAATTGAGCAGATCAACTGAATTTAACTAAATGAAATAACTAGATTAACAAATCGAAACAAAACAATTTTTTTCGTCATGCACTTGACTCTCCTGTATCCAAATCCAATACAAGCCAAGTAGCTACTGTATGTCTATCTTATCACAACTGCTCCATACAACCTATAGGGGTCTAAGAGTTGGGACATTTAGTGTTTTACTAAGGGGTCAGTTTTTTTTTCAATAAATATTATCAATTAAAAGACATAGTCAGCTTTTTTTTTAATGATGATCACCATGCTTTGGTTTAATAATGATGTAAATTGGAGTATTGTGAACTGTGTAGCCATCCCCTCCTCTTCTTCCTCTCCCGCTCTGTAATGCCCCACTTTGAAGCTGTGCCCAGTGCTCCGTCTGGTTTCCTGGCTGCCGGTTTCTGCTCTGGAATTATAGGCCGCCTCTTAATTTTAGGCCTGCAGGCGGCACACAGGATATACCTATTATCTACCTTTGTTATATCCACTAATCCTGACACAGCTGGTCCCATGTCTGCCTGTTTGTGAGGGGAACTTTGATAAAGCCACTGCTTCCTGCTGAGCCAGGTGTATGAGAAACATGGCTTCCCATGTAAACGTGTATTAGATATATGACTTTTATCTTGATGACGGATGTCAGGAGAGGGCTATATACTACATGCACTGTCAGCAATGTCTGATCCTATAACAGATAGTTCGAAGGCTCTTGCTTATTATATATTATGAATTATTTGTACCCTGTCTGGTCATGTTCTTGTAGTGTGTACAGATTCACATCATTGTCCTGAATGTTTTTAGCCTGAGGATCACAGAGGGTCACTTTACAAACTCCCTAAAATAATACTAGATTCTGCTTGGCCAAAAAGCCTTGTTCACATGGGTGTACTATGACTATAGAGAATGCCCATCTGAGGGCCATGTTTAACCGCATGGGGATGCACAGAACACTTGTGCATCTCCATGCGGGTAAATGCGTCCCTCGCACAGGCATATGCTGTAGTACGCCCGTGTGAGCGAGGCCTTGTTGTAGATGCAGTGTAGCCCTCTTTGGGAGGGATTATGATAAATGACACTCTCCCGACAGGATATTGTGCTAAACCCAGACATCCCAAGTCTCCAACGAGGTTCAGGAGTCTCCCACATTTGAGCTGTGGCTCCCTGACAGCCGCAAGTGCCGTGCGATATCCCAGCTCCTGGCTGTCAGCTGTCAGAATGGAGCCGATGCTTCCTCTATAGTTCCAGCTCTGTCCTGTCACAGGCGGAGTGATATCAAATGCACTCCGCCTGTGAAAGGAGAGATATAAGAAGCATCGGCTCTGCATGCTTCCTACTGCGCCGCTCCTCACACTCCGTTGATGTCTCTCAGAGGAGCTAGCATTTCCTGCCAGCAGTAACCACCAGCATTTACCACCAGCAGTAACCATCAGCAGTACTCACCAGCAGTACCCGCCACCAATATCAGCCACCAGTACCAGCCAGTAGTATCAGCCAGCAGTACTTGCCTGCAGTACCCACCAGCAGTAACCACCAGCAATGCCAGTCAGCAGTACCAGCCAGCTGTACCCATCAGCAGTACCAGCCAGCAGTAACCACCAACAGTACCAGCCAGCAGTACCTGCCAGCAGTACCCACCAACAGTACCAGCCAGCAGTAACCGCCAGCAGTACCAGCCAGCAGCACCCACCAGCAGTACCAGCCAGCAGTACCCGCCAGCAGTAGGTCACATGTGCTAGGGTGCAACTAGCCCCCAGCACATAATTGTAAATATTCCAGCATGTGCAGTGTTTCTGACTCCTACCACCATGACCACTTCAAATCACTGAAGTGGTCATGGTGGTTAAAGTAATACTTCCAAAATACTTCCAAAAGTGCAGCACTATAAGTGATTAGAAATTTTTAAATTTTCAACTCTGAAACATTTGTGATGAAAACAAATGAATAATCCACAAAGAAATAAAAGGGTAGTGTCCAAAATGATGAATAAAGTCCTAAAAATGGTGCAAATTGAAATAAATCCAAGTGCAAGGTGCTGTGAAAAACGCTCCTTCCAGTGACACCAGGGAAAAGTGCAAGATGGGGACACCTCCGTGCACAAGTATAGCAAGCAGCTTACCAGAATTCCGTGGCTACTCAAATGAATGAGACAGCCTGTAAAATGAACTGGAAAATCAATGAACAGTGTAAAACAAGCCGGGTCCGTAAGGGGGCGTGTGGACGTTACGTCTGGAGTCGCCAACGTTTCGTCATCAAAAGACGTCGTCTGGGCATTTCGTCTTTTGATGACGAAACGTTGGCGACTCCAGGTGTAACGTCCACACGTGCTTGTTTTACACTGTTCCATGCTGTTTTGGATACCTGCGGGACGCCGCGATCGGATCTACAAACGGTCTATTTCCTATGCCTGTTTATGTCTTCATATTGTGAGTAGTTTTTTATAAATAAATATGACATATATGTTTTACAGGATTACGCTATGGTCCTTTATTTTTCCCTATATATCTATTTACTCATGACGGAGTAACCAAGAAGTGCCTTTGTTTGACATCCACTGATCATACTGATACATATCATCTTGCTGGGAGAGGCTGTCTCATTCATTTGAGTAGCCACGGAATTCTGGTAAGCTGCTTGCTATACTTGTGCACGGAGGTGTCCCCATCTTGCACTTTTCCCTGGTGTCACTGGAAGGAGTGTTTTTCACATCACCTTGCACTTGGATTTATTTCTATTTGCACCATTTTTGGGACTTTATTCATCATTTTGGACGCTACCCTTTTATTTCTTTGTGGATTATTCATTTGTTTTCGTCACAAATGTTTCAGAGTTTAAAATTTAAAAATTTCTAATCACTTATAGCGCTGCACTTTTGGAAGTATTATGTTTATGGACCACTGTTAGTTGATTTTGTGCTAGCTGCTTTTATTTATTATCATTCACCCTTATCATTTTTTAGCGCGGAAATATTTCTTTGTATATTTTTAGTGCTTAAAGTGTTCCTTTAATTATATCTCTCAGAAGAAGTAAACCTCCGTATACTGATTCCATTTCATTTGATTATCCTCTAGTTGTGTTAAATTGGTGGGGAGAGGGGCGCGGAGTGCCACCTCCCTGAAATGAGTTTTCCACCTCCCTGAAATGAGTTTTCCACCTCCCTGAAATGAGTTTTCCACCTCCCTGAAATGAGTTTTCCACCTCCTTGAAATGAATTTTTGCAGGTTGGGATGTCTGTAAACCTGTAAATAAATAAGGGAACAAAAACCTTCGCTAAGTGGAAGAGTGGGTTTGATAAAACAGTTGCCAGTGTTCACTGAGGAAAGGGCCTCTGTGAACATAGGGGATTCCCTTCCTCTGAAATGATTCAGTATTCTAAACAAAGTTATTGAGAGCAGAAGAACTACTGCAACACGCAGGGCGGCTGATGAGGCAGTACAGCCAGCCCTTCTGTACTGGGCCCAGGTCCCATTAGATCAAAAGGGGGGCCCGGGCACCTGCTGAGCAGGAGTGACTGCTGTACTGCTTTATTGCTGACTCTTTTGACTCCCCTTGCAGCTCTGCCTTCTTCTCCTCTGTTTTTCTTCATTCGCCAGCATCCCCACCCCCCTGCTGTCTGGATCCCCCTCCTGTGTGACCCCCCTCCCCTGCAGCATTGCTCTCCTCTCCTCTGCTGCCAGCGGCTGCTGAGGGCACACATGGGGGATGTTTCAGGATAGAGAGGGTGTGTGTGTGCAGTAAATATGTTCTATTTACCAGCCTCTAGCTGCAGCCATCACCCCGGTACAGCCACTTCTTCAAGCGGACGTACAGGTAGTATGAGGGAAGTATCAGATTTTTTTTTTAAATCCTACTACCTAGGTGGAATCAGCATCAGTCCAATGGTGCACCTGTTCCCCCTGCTGGCTATAAGACTGAGCACCCAGTGATTAAACACTGCTGATCGCTCCGTTCTCAGTGCTCCCTGAGCAGAGAGCTGGTGACTGTCACTACTGTCTGCTCCGCCCCTCGCGCTCACCGGTTCGCTGGGCTGTAGAGGGGGGTGGAAGTGGGCTGCTTGTCCGAGAGGCTGAGCCGGGTGTCAGTCCAGGCATGTGGGTGGATTCTGACCATATTGTCACGATCTTGCCCTAGCCCACTGTCTGCTAAAAATGGGTTACAGGAGTGCATAACAAAGGACTCTTGACCCTGTAGGGAAAGAGAGCCTTGACTGATGGGGACATGGCCAGGAGTTTGGATCAAGTAGGAGGCTACATGGGACTGTCAGGGAAGAGGTTTGAGGAGAACTGGCAGAAACGCCAATGGCCAAAATGGCTGCGCTAATACGCGCATGCGCATTAGCGAAAGGTGCACGCATGCGCATTAGCGAAAGGTGCGTGATGGTGAATTTGCATATGCAACAGCGCATTGGCATTCACCCGGTACATCCTAATTACCAGCATCCACTGGCCTATATAAAGTCGTCACTGGCTATCACTCATTGCTGGATTATCTTCAGCTAGTATCCTGTGTTCCCTGTGCCTTGAACTTCAGCTTGATTACCTGTTACCGACCTGGCTTATCCCTGACCTGCTCTGGCTTCTCTCCTGGCTCTGAACCTGGCTTGCTTTATGGACTTGCTCCTGCCTATTTCTGATTGCCTTCCCGTGTTTGACCCCGGCTTGATCCTGACTACTCTACCTGCCTCTGTTTCTGATTGCCCTTTAGTGTTTGACCCTCGGCCTGGCTACTGACCTTGCTTTGCTTTAACCTGCCTGCACCTCTAGAGAGCCATTGGTTGTTACCACCTTCTCCACCACGGATCTGATTCTTCAAGCAGGTACACCTGCAGGCAACCCGTGCACCTTTGGGCATAGCACCCTCTGTCACCATCTCCAGGGGTACTCTGCACTCAGCCGCAAGGGGAGCCCTCTCGTAACCTCAGCCTCCAGCCTGATACTTGACAGAGAAAAAAGTATTGGACGGAGCCTTGGGTATGGGGCTGGGCCTGAGCTCAGTTAAGAGGACCTTCCTCAGGGATTCTGGGTCTTTTAAGAAGAATCATGGTGAGGAGCTGACCACCCCTCCTCGTCCTGTTTTTCAGTCGGTGTGTCACAGCTTTCGTGGTGGGTTTTGACCTTGCCAGCAGTTAAAGTTCCGGTAATGGGTTATACCCTTGTTTGTAAATTGGGGGTAGGCTGTCTGTAAGGCACTGAGCGTAAGGAAAGACGCTCCCGCCTTACCCCTTTTTGGAATTTAAGTTGTTAATGACTAAGAGTGCTCACAGTACAACTGTGACTGGCACTGGTCTAGACGTGTACTGGTTTTACTATTGGAAACTAAATAAAAGCTGTGGCCTTGCTCTTTCCAACTTAATCATGGTAAGCATGTTTTTTTTTTTATATGAGGAGGGGGCAAGGGGGTGATTTGTTACTATGTTAACTTTGTTTCTGGGCCTATGTGCCTCAACAGTCACGACCTGCACTCCTGTGATCCACAGGAGAAGTAAAACCAAACGAGCTTTGGCTGTACTTCTCCTCTAATGTTTTAAAAACCTATACTTGCAAATGGGGTCAGCCTGAAGTGATGTAGCAGGACCTATTTTTTTTTTAACCACTTAAGCCCCGGAAAAGATTTTACCCCCTTCCTGACCAGGGCCTATTTTGCGATTCGGCACTGCGGGACTTTAACGGACAATTGCACGGTCGTGCGACGCTGTACCTAAACTAATTTGACGTCCTTTTTTTCCTACAAACAGAGCTTTCTTTTGGTGGTATTTGATCACCTGTGCGATTTTTCGATCATGCGCTATAAACAAAAAAAGAGCGACAATTTTACAAAAATAACAATATTTTTCACATTTTTTATATGAAATTCCCCCCAAAAAAATGTAAAAATCAAAATTTTTTTACTTTTTTGGCTAATTTGTTTTCTGCTACATATTCTTGGTAAAAAAATTACAATAAGCGTATTTTGATTGGTTTGCGCAAAATTTATTGCGTTTACTAACTAAGGGAACGATTTTTGTCATTTTTGTTGTTTTTTTTTTAACGAGTAATGGCGGCGATCTGCGATTTTTTTTGCGGGTCTGCGACATTGCGGCGGACAGATCGGACCCTTGACTGACATTTTTGACACTTTTGGGGGTACCAGTGACATTACTACAGTAATCAGTGCTATACATATGCACTGTTACTGTAAAAATGACACTGGGAGGGAAGGGGTTAACTTTATTGGGGAAGGAGGGGTTAAGTGTGTCCCTAGGGGCGTGTTTCTAACTGTGATTGGACATGGCTACTGGTGAAGGAAAAGAGATCAACGGTCCTACATAGTAGATCCGTATGATCTCCATTTTTACACTGGGAAGAATGACAGGCGGCTTTGTTTACATTAGCAGCCTGCCTTTCTCCCTTCACGGCGGACGATCGCGAGTGACCGGCGGACATCGGGTCCGCCGGTCACACGCACGGACTTGTTAGGGAACGAACCGGGGCAGAAGCGTGCCTCTGGGGGCGCGCACTCGCCCACTTTTGGCTCACAAGCTAGTGACAGGCTAGTGACGTACCGATACGTCACTTTGCCTGCCCGGGGCTGACCGCCGCAGTATATGTACTTGCGGCGGTCGGCAAGCGGTTCAACTAAAGTCCCACTTTAAGAAGGTTGGGGGAATGGTGTTTACATGTCTTCCTACAATGGACCCTTTTAGACAATTTAATAAAATACCTTGGTCAGTATTGTTAGGGGTTCACTATATACTAAATAGAAAACCAGCACTGGCTTTTTCTGACAGTGCAATTAGATTACTGTATATTATTCAGACATCCATCCTCGCCTGACCATGTTCTGCTGATCCATAATCATGAGATTATAGCAAATGAAAAACTCATTATTATCAGTTGTCAGTACGGTCATGAAGAGGTCAATGTAGAATATGAGACTTAATGACCTGAAAGTGACATGGTGTGTAATTCTGCTGTGTATTTTTCCACTTGTGGTTGAGTCACTAGGCTTGCAGGGAGATGTCTACATAATCAGGGTGGCATCAGGTCCTGACTGACGAGTTTATGTTCCAATCTGGGGGAGTGATGTAGGCAAAATTTACGTGAAATAGTTAAATGGTTTGGGCAGGACTATCTATGCAGGATAGTGTATAGTGTAATGTAGCTATGAGACAAAGTAATTGTTATTATATAGGGCGTACATGTTTATACCTGTACAGTTATGACATCATTGTAACATCTTCCAGATTTTGCCATGTGCACTTCTTATATTTGTGTGAAACAAGCTTTTCCATTCTGTCTCCAAAGATATGGCAAACAAAAGTCACTTATTAGTGTAAATCTGTTGCGGAACACATACAGTAGATAAGTACATGGATAAGTACTGTCATTGAACACATGGATATGTACACATAAAATAAATGTTCAGCAATCAGAACAGCTTGACTATTTATACAGCATTAATAGATCAATGGGAGTTGAGGGATAGATAAGCAATTTTTGACTGGTTTTGTTGGCAATCTAAACATATGGGCTTTATTCAATCTGGCAAAAGTAGTCTAAAAGGCATCCGCTTCAGGATTTTGGATAGTGTTGGAAAGGCTTTCAATCTCTTCTCTTAGTTCTGGCTAGTGGTGGCCCAGGAGGTTGTGTGTGCACCACCAAAAATCCTGCTAGCACCCCCAACCAAGCCAACAACTAAAGCCCCGTACACACGCAACGATTATCGGCCGACCGATCGTCCGTCTTTTGTCCAGAGTGGTGTTTTGTTGGTTGGAATGTGCCTAGACGGCACACGAATTTTCTCGCCCAACAAAAATCTGCTTCTGAAGTGATGTCATGTGTTGGTTTACTTTCTTTGTGTTCTTTCTTATCTGAGCATTCCCAGTCTTGCTCATAAGATTTTTCCCTGTTGAAATCTGTACTGACTGCACGATAATCGGCCGTGTTTTGACGTCCAACAAAAATTTTATAGTCTGCACACCAGATTTTTTTCGGCTGAAAAGTCGGAGTCGGTTGTCGGAAGCATCATACTAACAAGGCGAAAATCGGCAGATCGGACGTTGGACGAAAATTCCCTGCCAATTTTCAATGCGTGTGTACGGGGTTTTACTCTCCAATCCCAGTTGACGCCTTCTGAGGGGAAACGCGTTGGGGGGAGCAGCCGCGTCGTCACCACGCACGGTCCGGACTGTAGGTGGCCGTGCACATCCTTCTATGGTTTATGCCGTTTTTTCGTCTTCACTCATGTAAGTGCACCTTATTTGTTCAATAAATAGTTTTTTAAGGCAATGCGCTATCAGCCCTTTCTTTCATCTGCACGGGAATAGTGGACTACTATACATGCAAAGTTCCCTGATCCATGGATGGCCGTTAGTGAAGGAGAATCCAATACCTGTTAAGGCCAGTCTAATCCTTAGGGGCAGGATCAATACAGGTTTTCTGACAATCCCTTTTTGGTAAGCAGCCACTCACAATCTGATTTTGGTCATGTGGTGTCACATGCAGCATTGAACTTCGCAGATTATGTGAATTCACCCAGAGGGAAGGAACTGCCTGTGGAACTTTATATTGAAACTATATTTATACCACAACTGTCACTAGAGACTTATGTGCATGTCATTTTTTGCATGTCAACCTTTTTACACTCTTTAGTGATCACCTTTCTATAGCGTTTATATCCCAGATTGTGACTTTTGTACCTACTTTACAAGGTTTGATTATGACCCTTTCTTTCACCCATTATTATTGTTCATGTACAATATTCTTTTGAGCGCACTAGTTCATTTTCACTATACAGTAATCCCCCGCTACATCGCGGTTCAGTTTTTGCGGTCCCGGTAATTCGCGGTTTTTTTTGTAATGTTATTTTACTATATAAATCATTAAAAATGAAAGATTTTTGTGTTTTCCATAGCTCTTGCTATGTCTCTTAGTATCTTTTATGTGTTTAAATGAGTTTCTATTGTTTTAAAAGTGTGTTTAAAGACCTTAAAATGCTTTTACACGTACAGTGACAGTAAAAAAATCATGCCTACAATGCATTTTAATAGGGTTTTTCTATTTCGCGGAATTTCACTTTTCGCGGCTGGGTCCGGAACCTAACCCCCGCAATGGAGGGGGGTTTACTGTAACGGCTAACCATTGCATTTTTTTTTTGTGTCCACCTTGGACCACCTGTAGCCACATGTACTCTTGGAGGTGAGTAATGTTGATAGGAATGTGCAGGGGGGAAGAGGGGCTTATATACCTTACTAACTGATCTGTGACTGCTGCCAATCTCTTCACTGGCTTCCACTAGTCCAACGTACAAAATTCAAAATACGGACCACAAGATACAAAGCCATACACAACATTGCTCCCAGCTATATCACCAACCTCATCTGCAGATATTGCCCAAATCGTCCTCTCCACTCCTCTCAGGACATCTTGCTCTCTAGTTTCCTTGTTACCTCCTCCCATGTCCACCTCCAGGACTTTTCTAGAACCTCACCTATCCTCTGGAACTTCCTATCTCAGTATGTCTGGTCAGCTCCTACCCTGTCTGCCTTTAGGCAATCCTTAACCACTTGCCGACCGCCGCACGACTATATACGGCGGCGGTCAGCCCCTCCTGGGCAAAGTGACATACTGGTATGTCACTCGCCCATGAGCCTCTAGGGGGCGAGCATGCACCGCCGGAGGCGCGCTCCCGCCCCCGGAGGCGCGCTCCCACCCTTGCTCATTCCCCGACATCCCCGCGCGAGTGACCGGCGGCTCTGATGTCCGCCAGCCACTGCCGATCTCCCGCTGGAGAGGGAGAAAGGCAGGCGGCTGATGTAAACACAGCTGTCCATCATTCTCCCTGATGTAACTGCAGAGACTGTACGATCCTGCCATGTAGGATCGTATGTCTCTGTGGTTACATCACAAGCCACGCCCCCCCACATTTAGAATCACGCCCCTAGGGATACATTTAACCCACTGTTCACCAATAAAGTTAACCCCTTCCCTGCCAGTGTCATTTTTACAGTAACAGTGCATATGTATAGCACTGATTACTGTAGTAATGTCACTGGTAACCCCAAAAGTGTCAAAAATGTCAGTCAAGGGTCCGATCTGTCCGCCGCAATGTCGCAGTCCCGCAAAAAAAATCACAGATCACTGCCATTACTAGATTAAAAAAAACAATAAAAATGACATAAATCTTTCCCGTAGTTAGTAAACGCAATAACTTTTGCGCAAACCAATCAAAATACGCTTATTGCGATTTTTTTTTACCAAATATATGTAGCAGAAAACAAGTTGGCCTAAAATGTTAAAAAATTTAGATTTTTAAATTTTTTTGGGGGAATTTCATATAAAAAAATGTGAAAAATATTGTTATTTTTTCAAAATTGACGCTCTTTTTTTGTTTATAGCGCAAAAAGTAAAAATCGCACAGGTGATCAAATACCACCAAAAGAAAGCTCTGTTTGTGGGAAAAAAAGGACGTCAATTTCATTTGGGTACAGCGTCGCACGACCGCGCAATTGTCCAATAAAATCACGCAATGCCGAATCGCAAAATAGGCTCTGGTCTTTGAGCAGCCAAATCCTCCGGCTAAGTGGTTAAAAACCGTACTCGAGTCTGCTCCTCCAGATCATCCCCTGCAGCTATTACCTTTTGTACCACCTCCCTTTAGATTGTAAGCACCATAAGCAGGGCCCTCGTATTCCTTTTGTATTGAACTGTATTGTAAATTGTGCTGTCCTCCTTTATATTGTAAAGCGCTGCGCAAACTGTTGGCGCAATAAATCCTGTATAATAATAATAATAATAATACTGTGCAGTGGTGGCAGCTCAGAGGCGTGAAGTAATGGCAGGTGTGCAACGGTTACAGTGGTGGCAAAGTTGGGCGAGGGGGAGTTGTGCGAGAGCTGATCAGAAGCTGGTCAGCTGCTGGTTTTCAAATGGCCGGCTTATGTTGGACCGGCTGGCATACACACGGGCCGAATGTCAGCTGGTTTTTATTTAACCGGATGATGTCGGCTGGCATTCGGCCCGTGTGTACGGAGCTTAAAGTGGTAGTAAATGCTGTTTTACCACTTATACCTACAGGTAAGCCGGACCTTCAGAGCCTGTGTGGCTCCAAGGCACAAGTGCGGCAATTACATCATCCCGCCCCCTCATGTACCCGGAGGGTGCAATCACGGAAGGAAGACCGAGTGAAGATGGAAGCCCTTTCAGCGGAGACAGCGTGGTGCTGGAGGGCTTCATTTTAAGGTAAGTCTCTCATAATGTACTAGTATGCGATGAATACTAGCACATTATGACATTGCCTTGCAGAGAATATTTTTTTTTTTCATCTTCAACTGCGATTTACTATTGCTTTAAGGAGCCACCTGGCCTTTACCAGAGCTTTTGATGGTAGAGATGGGTTTGGCTGCTGAGGGCTCCCAGGTTGGAGCCACCTGACTCACCCGGGCAGGCAGCTTACTGGAGAATGAGTATAAATAGACGGGGACAAGTCTCTTGAAGCACAGTGATCACAGGAGCACAGTACCAAAGCACAGTCCACGTTGAAGTGCACGCTTTCATTGGAGCAGAACACAAGCAAGAGTACAGAACATCACTAGGGCAGGGAACAGGCTGAAGTGCACAGGGTCACACGGAGCATTGGATGTAGGTTAGCATGTATGGGAACATACAAGGTCACACAAAACAGGCTGGAATGCTGTGAATCACACAAGGTCTCTGGAAGCAGTTTGCAAGTCACACTGGAGCAGGTTGTAGGCAGGGGTAAACTGGATTAATGCCAAGCAGCCATGCTGGCCCTTTAAAACAGTGCCCCCTTCTGTGATTGGCTGCCGCACAAGCGGATGCAGAAAATCCACAGCAGCACAAGGAGGTAAAGACCTTACGCTGGAACATAACTCAGTTCAGATCCCACCTGTTTAACCATATTACCTGGATCAGTACCCAACACGACCACCTTTACCTTTAAATGACAACACTAACTCGGCATTGGGATTAAATGGCCGGTTCGGCCTTTTATTAAACAAAACCATAAATAACATAAAACAGTCAAACCAATCCAGATCAAAGAATTGTTGCAGATACTTGACCATACCATCTCCCACAACTTTGGAGTCTGTGGTACCATTAAGTTAGGTTCTGTCCCCAGCCGCCAAAACACCGCCTTGAGGACTATCCTAACTGACCTCAGACCCCTACCACCTTACACTACCCTTTAGGTCTAGACTGAACCAGAACAACCATAGGACTCCATACCTGAGATGGGTCCCACCATTTCATCGTTCGACACCATGTTTTGGACCCTCGTCAAGGACCCCAACTGCCAACGTCCAACCTCCTTAGCAGAACAACAAAAAACGGCATCACTAGGGTGGGCGGGAGGGACGTTTCTCCTATGATCTCCAACTACTCTCTCTCCTGCTCCTCCCCATCACATCATCTGCTCAGCCAATAAGGTAAGAGTCCTGACCTTACAACTAATTTAACCCCCTACTGCCTGGTTTTCCTTGCACCGTGTCATGTATGCCTTATGCTTATCATTTCCTTCAAGCTCCGGGCATGTCTTAGAACAGGTAAATGTGTCAAGCAGAGTCTTGGAGGCCAAGGAAGAGGAGTTTTTATGAGGAGAAGTGGGTGGTCAACTGTGTCAAAGGGAGGAAAAATGTCTAATAAAATAAGTACGGAGTAGCGCCCATCGGTTTTAACAGTTAGTAAGTTGTTAGTGAGTTTTAATAGAGCAGTTTGGGTGGAGAGTTGTGGGCAAATGCCAGAATGTAAGGGGTGGAGAAGGTATTTATCCGTGAGGCAGCAGCTCAGACAGTTGTAGACTAGGGGGAAGATCTACTAAAACTGGTGCACACAGAATCTGGTGCAGCTCTGCATAGTAACCATCAACTGCTAACATCAGCTTGTTCAATTAAGCTTTGGCAATTAAAACCTGTACTGTACATAGTAACCAATCAGCGTATAGGTTTTATTGTCAAAACTTAAGCTGATGTTAGCAGTTGATTCATTACTATGCAGAGCTGCACCAGATTCTGTGTGCACCAGTTTTTAGTAAATCTCCCCCACGGTGTTCTAGAGGTTTGGAGAAAAATCGAATAAATGGGAGCAAAGTTGTGGTGGGGTCCAGCGAGGACATTCAAAAAGGAACTTCATCCCCCCCACCCCATTTATTTTTTTATTCCCTGCTTTCCTGATCCTGGGTTGCGCACAGTTAGGATACACACCAACACAACAGATCCAGCGTTGTCCTGCTGAGATCCGCTGCTCTACAGCCACCGCTCAGGTCCCATGCTACCATTATCTCTTGTGACGTTATTTGAGGCTGCTGGCTGCTTCCGGGTTCAGGCACCACCTTCGGATGATGCGTCGCTAGGCCCGCCCCTCCTCATTTAATAAATGGAATAATGTGCCGATGCCTCAGAGGATATGCACTCCACATATCCGTGGAGGCACCGGGGGCACTACCTATTGTTCATATAGGGAAGGGAGGGTGGGGGGTGGGCTGAAACCTCTTCAAAAAAGAAAAAAAATAAGTGTACAAAAAAAAAACCAGAGATATTTCTGTAGTGGAGTAGGGGAGGGTTGGAGAGGAGCAAACTTAATTTGCAGAGTGAAGATTCACTTTAACCACTTGACGAAGATTTACCCCCCCCCCCCCCGTTTATGACCAGAGCATTTTTTGTGATATGGCACTTCTGGACCGGAAGGATTTTCCCCCTTAATGACCAGGCCATTTTTTGCGATTTGGCACTGCATTTAATAGACAATTGCGCTGTCATGCGACGCTGTACCCAAATAAAATTGATGTCCTTTTTTTCCCCCACAAACAGAGCTTTCTTTTGGTGGTATTTGATCACCTGTGCGATTATTATTTTTTTGCGTTATAAACAAAAAAGTGCGACAATTCTGAAAGAAAAAAACTATATTTTTCACATTCTGCTATATAACATTCCCAAAAAAATAAAAAATAAAATAAATTGTAAAAATCTAAATTTTTCATCCTTATAGGCCAATTTGTTTTCTGCTACCTAATTTGGGTAAAAAAAAATCCCAATAGGCGTATTTTGATTGGTTTGCGAAAAAGTCATCGCGTCTACAAACTACAGGAAAGATTTATGTAATTTTTATTTCTTTTTTCTTTTTTTACTAGTAATGGCGGCGATCTGCGATTTTTAGCGGGACTGCGACATTGTGGTGGACAGATCGGACCCCTAACTGACATGTTTGACACTTGTGGGGGGACCAGTGACATTACTACAGTAATCAGTGCTAAAAATAGGCACTGTTACTGTAATAATGAGACTGGCAGGGAAGGGGTTAACACGGTGGTGATCAAACGGTTACGTGTGAGTCTAGGGGAGTGTTTTCTAACTGTATGGGGGCAGGGGCTTGTGAAATGATCATAGAGACCTGTGTTCCTATATAGAAGGATCACAGGCGCTCTATGATCATTCCAGGGAGAAGAACAGTCAGCTGTGTTTACAACAGCCGACCGTCCTTATCTCTCAGCGGGTGCCCGGCGGCTGTGATTGCCCTGTGGAATGGCATCCCTGCTGCCTAGTGGCAGTGGCAGATTTTTTTTTATAAATTCTTTTATTGAGAAAAAACATATAAGGCATGTCACAACTCCAACAGTGAAATACGGTGCACAATATCAAGAGAGAGTAAGATACATAGTCAAAATCCCAGTACAAAAAAAAAAAAAATACATTTATATAAGCCAACATGTCGACATAAAGACTGGGAGGAGAATATGGCTAACAGAAGGTAAACAACTCCAAGGAGGCATTTCCCTGAGAGCGCGCTGGAGAGAAACGTCCAGAGCAAAATACAGGACAATGGGGCGCTTGGGCAATTCCCGGCACCCTCTGGCATCTATCACATGGCCGGCTGCAGGTGCACGTGGGAAAATACCCATATATTTTCCATATATCTCAGCTGCCACTAAGGGGATCAATATAGATAATCTCTCCGAGATTGGGAACAAACCAATAGTCCGATAAACATGCACAAAAGTGACGCTTAGAAATTAGTTAGAGAGTAAAGAGGAAAGTCCAGTCTGTGACCCCTATAGACAGGGCAGACTTGATGCAGTAGGGACAGAGGAGGAGGAGGAGGAGGAGAACAGCAAAGGGGAAGTAGAAGGGGACTGAAGGAGAGAAAAAGAAAAAACAAGAGAGAAAAAGGAGTGGGGGGGGGGGGGGGACAGCCCGGCCCAGCGACAGCACCAGCTTCAGGTCACCAGATCTCTATATTCCGCCGTAAATGTGAATTCGTGGCAGTAGTGCCAGCGCTTCAGAAATTTCTCTCTGTCACCGTGCTCCGCCGCCATCAGATCTTCCATTTCATTGATGCATTTCATCTTGCGGAGCCACATGGCCATAGTGGGGGGCTGGGTCTGCTTCCAAAGAGGGGGAATGCAACTTTTCGCCGCCGTGAACAACGGCAGAATTGATTTCTTATAGGACGCCCTTGGGAATTCGTGATGGTGAAGAAGGAAGAGAGCCGGGTCCATTGAAAGAGGGTGATCAGTGAATTTTTGGGCAATGCGTAGCACTGAGGTCCAGAAGGGTCGCAGCCCTTCACAGGACCAAAAGACGTGGAGGTATGAGCCCACTTCATCTCCACACCTCCAGCAAGTGTCGGTACAGGTCGGGAACATCCTACGAAGCTTCGTAGGGGTGTAATGCCATTGAGTGAGGCACTTGTAACCTACTTCTTGATAGCGAGAGCACATCGAGGTTTTGTATGCGAAGAACAACATGCGATCGACATGATGATCTGTGAAGGTCAGGCCAAGATCCCGTTCCCATTGTGCAATATATGGAGGGCGATACGGTGCTTCCAGCGTGACCAAAGCCCTGTATATCAGGGAAATAGTATGTCGTAGAGGAGACGGGTCAGAACAGAGCTCCTCAAAATAAGTGAGGGGCCTGACAAACTGATGAGCCGGGGGTAGGGACTGTAAGAAATGGGAAAGTTGGACCTGCTGCCAAAAGGATAAGGCAGAAAAGGTAGCTTCAGAATGCAGGAGAGATCTAGAGATCCACTCCCTATTCCGTATAAAGTGGCGCGCCTGGGCAAGGCCGGTGGCCTCCAGGGACCGAAAACCAGGGCAATTATTTCCCGGCGAAAAGTACGGATTGCCGATCACTGGGAGAAGGGGGGACGGCAGGGTAGCCAATTGGCTCCCATGACACAGCCGTCTTCCCACCGCCAGAGTGGGACCTACGGTCGGGTGAGCAGACAGTTCCCTGGGAACGGAGGAAGGAGTCCATAAAGAGGATTCCGGGGGAGACCCCACCGAGAGTCGCTCCAGCCGAACCCACTGCTTCAGTGAGCCATGGCGGTACCAATCAAGGATGCGAGACATGTGACAGGCTTCATAGTAGGCAACTGCATCCGGTAGGGCCATGCCGCCACTCAGTTTAGGCATGCGGAGCACACGTAAGGCCAGTCGGGGGGGACCTCCAATCCACAGGAATTCGCGAAACAGTTGGTTTACCCTCTTGAGGAAAGAGGACGGGACGGCCACCGGCAACGCCTGGAACACATATAACAAGTGAGGCATCACATTCATTTTAATAACATTACAGCGCCCAAACCAGGAAAACCTGCCGACGCGCCACTCGTCGAGATCCTTCTTAATTCGGGCCAGCAGGGGGGGGGAAATTACAGTCAAAGATTTTATCGGGGCAACTCGGGAGGGAGATCCCCAAGTATTGAATATGAGGGGAAATCAGTTTTAAGGAGAGTGGCGAGAGCGGGAGGTATCGCCACCGCCAGTGCCTCGGATTTAGTGTGATTGATCTTGTAGAATGACAGAGATTCGTAAGTGCGGAACTCACGCATCAGGTTGGGTAGGGAGGTAAGGGGCTTAGTGAGAAAAAAGAGGAGGTCATCTGCGTATGCTGCCACCTTCGGGGATTCCGTCGACGAGACCGCCAGCCCAGCGACGTCCACATTGGCCCGGACCGAGCGCAAAAACGGCTCCAGGGTCAATGCGAAAATCAGCGGGGAGAGGGGACAGCCCTGTCGAGTCCCGTTAGATATAGCCAAGGGTTCAGAGAGGGAGCCGTTGACCCTAACTCTTGCTGAGGGGGCAGAATAAATAGCCCGGATCCAGGACATCAGGCGGTCCCCCATCCCAACGTGTTCCATTGTGGCAAAAAGGAAGTCCCAGTTCACCCGATCGAACGCCTTCTTGGCGTCTGTTGATAGAACCAAAGTCGGGATTCGACGGACACACGCCAAGTGAACCAAATCAATCGCCCTGGTAGTATTGTCTCGGGCTTCTCGAGATGCGATAAAGCCCACCTGGTCGTCCTGGATCAGCTGGGGAAGCAGCGGGGCCAGCCTAGAGGCTAAGACCTTGGTAAAGAGCTTTAGGTCTATGTTCAAAAGCGAGGCCTATAGCTTGTACAGAGGAGGGGGTCTTTCCCTTCCTTTGAAAGTACCGCGATGGTCGCCCGCAACGAGTCCATCGGAAGTCCCGCCCCCTCGCCCGACGCATTGTACGCGGCAAGGAAGTGAGGGGAAAGAAGATCACTAAAACATTTATAATAACGGAGGGAGTAACCGTCAGGGCCCGGTGCCTTTCCCGTTTGCATCGCTTTCAGAGCCATCAAAAGTTCGTCAGGTCGTATAGGTTCATCTAGCTTCTCAACCTCCTCCCCTGAGAGGGAGGGGAGGCCCGACTTAGAGATATAGGATCGGATCGCCTCAATCCTGGCCTCCCTGGAGGGCAATTCCGAATCAGGAGACAAATTATAAAGAGTAGAATAGTACTGTCGGAAGGCTTCAGCGATGTCCGCCGTAGAGTGCACCCTCCGACCCGCGGAGGTCGAAATTTCAGGAACAAAGGTGTGGGCCCTCTGCTTACGCACCAACAGTTTCCCGCATTTGTCCCCATGTTCGTAAAATGTCCGCCGGCACTTGGCCAATGTAGCCTTTGCACGAAAGAGGGCCAGGGATCGGAGCTGATCCCTGAGAACAGTAAGTTCTTGAAGGGTAGCCTGGGCCTGGGACCGCTTGTGGACCATCTCAAGGTTGCCTATCTTAACAAGGAGGTCACTCATCTGCTGAGCCCTTTCCTTCTTGCGGCGCGAACCGATCTTGATGAGGACACCCCGCATGTAGCTCTTATGTGCCTCCCACACCATAAGAGGGGGGCTGTCGGCTGTAGCATTGGAAGCAAAGAAATTTCGAAGTTCCGAGCTAAGTTCCTCAATGATAGCAGAGTCCTGGAGGAGGCTGTCGTTCAACCGCCAGGCAGTGGCAGATTTGATACAGCATGTGGACAGGTTTCATCAGTACACTCAGGCATTGGAGTTGGCAAATAGAATGTCTGCTTTACAAGGGAAGTGGTCAGAGGCGTCACAAGGGGGGTGGCACCAGGGTGCCCATCAAGGGGGGGGGGGGTGACACCACCTTGGGGGACCCATGCAAGGCATCTGCCTCTTTGCCTCCTTATGCTTCATTATGCGAGCGGAATCGCATCGCCGCATAGTGAAGGACTTACTTGCTCCTCCTCCCGAGTGCCGAACTACCCTTCCCTTTGCATACCCATGACATCACGTGGAGGCGGGGTCATGGCAACGCTAGGGTGAACCCCGGGTCAGCGCAGCGCGGTCTACCCCAGCTCCAAGGATTAAAGCCCTTCCGCGAAGAATCAGCCCTGAACCCTGAGTGGCTGAGTCTAAGCCCAGAACACTGCTGATCCTTGAGCCTCTGCCTGCTGAGCCTGTTGGAGAACTGTAAGTATTTCCAGTAATTCACAAAATGGTAATTTTGAATTCTATTATTTTCATATCATATTGTCATTTAAAGGTCATTTTAATTTTCCTAGTTGTTATTGTCACTATTGCCATTACATTTAGTGTTATATGGGAGTTATGATACAAGTTACATTAGTAAAAAAACAAAAAACAAAAAAAAAACATTATTTACCACTTCCAGATTAGAAGATGTTCCTTTTTTTGCGATTCGGCACTGCGTTAATTTAACTGACAATTGCGCGGTCGTGCGACGCTGTACCCAAATAAACTTGATGTCCTTTTTTTCCCACAAATAGAGCTTTCTTTTGGTGGTATTTGATCACCTGTGAGATTTTTATTTTTTGCGCTATAAACAAAAAAAGAGCGACACTTCAAAAGAAAAAAAAAAAAATGTTTTTTCCACTTTCTGCTAAATAACATTCCCAAAAAAAAATGTTTAAGGCTGCATTCACATGTCAGCTTATAATCGCGGGCGGAACCGCCGCGGTTCCGCCCGCGATTCGGAGATTTATTGCAAATCGCGGGACGCCTAGCGTTGCCCGTTGATTTGCAATAGCCCCCCAAACGCCGAGCGATGTTGCCGCGATTTACGCCCGCCGAATCGCGGCAACATAGCGCAAACAAAATCGCGGGACGCAATACGCTCCAAAAAAGTACAAGAGCTTCTTTGGAGCGTATTGCGTCCCGCGATTTTGTTTGCGCGATGTTGCCGCGATTCGGCGGGCGTAAATTGCGGCAACATCGCTCGGCGTTTGGGGGGCTATTGCAAATCAACGGGCAACGTTAGGCGTCCCGCGATTTGCAATAAATCTCCGAATCGCGGGCGGAACCGCGGCGGTTCTGCCCGCGATTATAAGCTGACATGTGAATGCAGCCTAAATCTAATTTGTTTATCATTTTAGGCCAATTTGTATTCTTCTAAATATTTTTGGTATAAAAAATCACAATAAGAGTATTTTGATTGGATCAAGCAAAAGCTATCGCGTCTACAAACTAAGGAAAAGATTTATGTAATTTCTATTTATTTATTTTTTTACTAGTAATGGCAGCGATCAGCGATTTTTAGCGGGACTGTGACATTGCGGAGGACAGATCGGACCCCTAACTGACATTTTTTGCTAAAAATATGCACTTTTACTGTAATAATGACACTGGCAGGGAAGGGGTTAACCCAGGGGCGATCAAACAGTTAATCGTATGCCTAGGGGGTGTTTTCTAATTGTGAGGGGGATGGGCTTGTGGAATCAACACAGAGACCTGTGATCCCAAACAGGAGGAACACAGGAGCTCTGTATTGATTCCAGAGAGAACAACGGTCTGCTGTGTTCACAACAGCAGACCGCCGTTCTCTCTCAGCAGGGAGTGATTGTGGGTGCCCAGCAGCAATTTCGGCCCCCAGCTTCCCCGATGGCGAATGGGGGCGTATGCCCCCAGGATGGCTCCTGCGGATCACCGTACAGGTACGGTGATTCACGCAGCGGAGCTAGCCTGCCACAATATATATGCAGCGGGCTGTTGGCAATCGGTTCAGGGGGTTGGGGTGACACCGTGAGTTACTGCACCGGGTGACACCAACCCTAGTGACGCCACTGGAAGTGACACTTTGCCCAGAGCTTAGTGAATGAGGTGAAATTTCACTTTGCAAAGAACTCCAAACCATGTGCAAAAAAAAGTATATATATTGTTGCTCATACATGATTGGATGATGGAAGTCAGCAGAGCTTCACCCCATTGGAGAAAATTCCCATGCAAAATGCAGTTTCTTTGCAAAGTGAACAGCCTATTGGCCTTCAACCCCATTGCATCAAACATCTTTTTTTACTTGGTTAACCGCCAGTTGAGAAAAATCTGATATGTATTACTTGTAATCAAAGCCCATCCTGGATTTTTGGTACGGATAATGAATGATATGTCTTCTGAGAGAAATGTGTAACCCAATTTTATACCTATTTGTGTATCCAATTTTTTATTTCTTTCAGACAGGTTTTAATGGCTTCTCCCGTTGCTGACTCCAGCAATAAAGCACTGGTAAATGAACTTCCGGAGTTCGGTACCTCCCTGCAAACACTTGATTATCTTTCTTTAGTTAGTGGTATATACTGTATAATGTAAAGTAAATGTACAAGCACACACCCATACACACCCATACGCATTCATACACAAATATTTTTGTTCTCCATAAAATATAATCTGAATAAGTTTCTCTCTCTGTTTTGAAAATGAAATAATCATTTTAAAGCTGAACTCCAGGCACTGCGATTTTAGTAGATATGCTACTATTATCTATTTACCTCTGCAGTACATTTTTGTTTTTGCTTTGTTCTTTTATCTACCCAAAAAAATGTGATTATTGTATTCGATTTTTGGAACAGCTTCTGCCCCCTGCTGACACAGCGCTACAGCTATGGTATTTATTTCTAATACCATAAATGGGACACTATTCCTCCCACTAATACCAATGATGGGGCACTATTCCTCCCACTGATACCAATGATGGTGCACTATTCCTCCCACTGATACCAATGATGGGGCACTATTCCTCCCACTAATACCAATGATGGGGCACTATTCCTTCCACTGATACCAATGATGGGGCACTATTCCTCCCACTGATACCAATGATTGAGCACTATTCCTCCCACTAATACCAATGATGGAGCATTATTCCTCCCACTAATACCAATGATGGGGCACTATTCCTCCCACTAATACCAATGATGGAGCATTATTCCTCCCACTAATACCAATGATGGGGCACTATTCCTCCCACTAATACCAATGATGGAGCACTATTCCTCTCACTAATACCAATGATGGGGCACTATTCCTTCCACTAATACCAATGATGGGGCACTATTCCTTCCACTAATACCAATGATGGGGCACTATTCCTCCCACTAATACCAATGATGGCACACTATTTCTCCCTCTAATACCAATGATGGGGCACTATTCCTCCCACTAATACCAATGATGGGGCACTATTCCTCCCACTGATACCAATGATGGGCACTATTCCTCCCACTAATACCAATGATGGGGCACTATTCCTTCCACTAAGAACAATGATTGGGCACCATTCCTCCCACTAATACCAATGATGGGGCACTATTCCTCCCACTAATATCAATGATGGGACACTATTCCTCCCACTAATACAAATGATGGGGCACTATTCCTCCCACTTATACCAATGATTGAGCACTATTCCTCCCACTAATACCAATAATGGGGCACTATTCCTCCCACTAATGCCAATGATGGGGCACTATTCCTCCCACTAATACCAATGAAAGGGCACTATTCCTCCCACTAATACCAATGATGGGGCACTATTCCTCCCACTAATACCAATGATAGGGCATCAATCCTCCCACTAATACCAATGATTGAGCACTATTCCTCCCACTAATACCAATGATGGCCACTATTCCTCCCACTAATACCAATGATGGGGCACTATTCCTCCCACTAATACCAATGATGGGGCATCAATCCTTTCACTAATACCAATGATTGAGCACTATTCCTCCCACTAATACCAATGATTGGGCACTATTCCTCCCACTAATACCAATGATGGGCACTGTTCCTCCCACTAATACCAATAATTGAGCACTATTTCTCCCACTAAAACCAATGTTGAGGCATTATTCCTCCCACTAATACCAATGATGGGGCACTAGTCCTCCCACTAATACCAATTATGGGGCACTAGTCCTCCCACTAATACCAATGACAGGGCACTATTCCTCCCACTAATACCAATGATGGGGCACTAATCCTCCCACTAATACCAATGATGGGGCATCAATCCTCCCACTAATACCAATTATGGGGCACTAGTCCTCCCACTAATACCAATGACAGGGCACTATTCCTCCCACTAATACCAATGATGGGGCACTAATCCTCCCACTAATACCAATGATGGGGCATCAATCCTCCCACTAATCACAATGATTGGGCATCATTCCTCCCACTAATACCAATGATGGGGCACTATTCCTCCCACTTATGCCAATGATGGGGCACTATTCCTCCCACTAATACCAATGACAGGGCACTATTCCTCCCACTAATACCAATGATGGGGCACTAATCCTCCCACTAATACCAATGATGGGGCATCAATCCTCCCACTAATACCAATGATTGAACACTATTTCTCCCACTAATACCAATGATTGGGCACTATTCCTCCCACTAATACCAATGATGGGCACTATTCCTCCCACTAATACCAATAATTGAGCACTATTCCTCCCAATAATACGAATGATGGGCACTATTCCTCCCACTAATACCAATAATTGAGCACTATTCCTCCCACTAATACCAATGATGGGGCACTATTCCTCCCACTAATACCAATGATGAGGCACTATTCCTCCCACTAATACCAATGATTGAGCACTATTCCTCCCACTAATACCAATAATTGAGCACTATTCCTCCCAATAATACCAATGATGGGCACTATTCCTCCCACTAATACCAATAATTGAGCACTATTCCTCCCACTAATACCAATGATGGGGTACTATTCCTCCCACTAATACCAATGATGGGGCACTATTCCTCCCACTAATACCAATGATGGGGCACTATTCCTCCCACTAATACCAATAATTGAGCACTATTTCTCCCACTAAAACCAATGTTGAGGCACTAGTCCTCCCGCTAATACCAATGATGGGGCACTATTCCTCCCACTAATACCAATGATGGGGCACTATTCCTCCCACTAATACCAATGATGGGGCACTATTCCTCCCACTGATACCAATGATTGGGCATCAATCCTCCCACTAATCACAATGATTGGGCATTATTCCTCCCACTAATACCAATGATTGGGCATTAATCCTCCCACTTATACCAATGATAGGGCACTAATCCTCCCACTAAAGCCAATGATTGGGCACTATTATTTCCACTAAGAACAATGACTGGGCACTATTCCTCCCACTAATACCAATGATGAGGCACTATTCCTCCCACTAATACCAATGATTGGGCACTATTCCTCCCACTAATACCAATGATGAGGCACTATTCCTCCCACTAATACCAATGATGGGGCACTATTCCTCCCACTAATACCAATGATGGGGCACTATTCCTCCCACTAATACCAATGATGGGGCACTATTCCTCCCACTAATACCAATGATTGGGCACTATTCCTCACACTAATACCAATGATAGGGCACTATTCCTCACACTAATACCAATGATGGAGCACTATTCCTCCCACTGATACCAGTTAAAGGGCACTATTCCTCCCACTTATTTCAATGATGAAGCATTATTCTTCCAACTAATACCAATGAAGGGGCACTATTCCTCCCACTAATACCAATGATGGGGCACTATTCCTCCCACTAATACCAATGATGGGGCACTATTCCTCCCACTAATACCAATGATGGGGCACTATTCCTCCCACTAATACCAATGATTGGGCACTATTCCTCACACTAATACCAATGATAGGGCACTATTCCTCACACTAATACCAATGATGGAGCACTATTCCTCCCACTGATACCAGTTAAAGGGCACTATTCCTCCCACTTATTTCAATGATGAAGCATTATTCTTCCAACTAATACCAATGAAGGGGCACTATTCCTCCCACTAATACCAATGTTGGGGCACTATTCCTCCCACTGATACCAATGATTGAGCACTATTCCTCCCACTAATACCAAAGATGGGGCATAATTCTTCCCACTAATACCAATGATGGGGCATTATTCTTCCCACTAATACCAATGATGGGGCACTATTCTGCCTCCTACTGCCCACAGGCATTATGTCATTTTATTTATTTTCTGTAATCAAGGATTATTGTGGGGAAAATGATGAGGCACTGTTTCGCCTCCTACTGCCCAGAGGAATTATGTCATTTTTTAATTTTATGTAATCAAGAATTTTCTGTGAGGAAAAAAAAGTCCAATTAAAGACTTGTAGGAAGATGTTTGCAGGAACCTTGATAATTTGCACTGCATTATGGCTATTGCTAATAATATGGCGGTGGTGTACTTGACCTTTATCATAAGCTTTTTTACGATATGGTGATGGCAAGGAAGAATCTCCATAATCTGAACATGAGAAAGACAGGTAAAATGAGAAAAAAGTTGTTTTTAGGGGCATGCCTTCAAGTTGCAATTGCAAAAAGGTTGTTGGCTGCATGAGTGCATGAGACTGAGGTGGCAGGTCATGGGTCTGAGCAGGTATGTCATGGGCCTGAGGTGGCATGACATAGGGTGCAACATCAGCTATAGGATACTGTACAGACATAAACTGTATTCTTTGAATTCCTATTTTAGGAACTAGATCTAAATGTATGTTTTCCATCTCAGGGATTATACTCTAGGCAAACGGACAGGGTTACCTTGTTCTTTTTAATTCAATGACACTAGCTTTTACACAGCTTCAACAATTTCTAGTACCTAGAGGGAAAAGCAAATATTTTTGCTTTTCCTCTGTGTTTTCATACAGATCTTAATACTTTGTTGATCTTTGTCCCAAACTTCCTTTGGCATATTTTGAGTGTTTCCTGCATCAAAATTGATCTCTGCAATGTATGAAAGAAATAGAATAAAAATTGTGATTACAGCATTAGAAATATAAGTGGCAATTTTATTATAGTACTTATTCATCTTTAGACAGCTAGGTCCAGAGACTACAAACTGGAATTTTATTCTCTGCCTCTACCCTGTTTCAGTTTGTCCAACTTGCCTGTGTCCCTGCCAAGATTGCTGGGTCTCCATGCTGTTCTAGAGCAGCATCATTTTTAAGCCATGGTCCTAGAAAGGGATAGGTTCCAGGGGTTTTATTGAAACCTGTTCACTGTTCCCAATGCCAAAAGGGGGATCCGCCCCATACTGGATCTCAAGTTGATCAACACCTTTCTCTGGGTTTAAAAAATCTGCATGAAATGTGCCAGGTAGATCATTGTTTCCCTCTCTCCAAGAGACGTGACCTCTGTTGACACCAAGGATGCCTTTTTGAATTTCCCCAACTTCCTGGAACATGAATGCCATCTACGTTTTGCAATGCAGCATTATCAATTGGTTGCCCTTGCCTTTGGTCTGTCCGCTGCACCTTGGGTTTTCACCAAGGTGCTAGCTCCTGTTCTTGCTCTGCTTCACACGTAGGACATCCCCATAGTGGGATAGTAAGATCGTCAGCACAGGCTCTGTCAGGCAACGTCTAACTGTCCAGACCTTACAGAGGTTCAGGTGGATCCTTCCTGAATCTCCATAGGTCAGTGCTGGAACTGTCTCATTGCTTGGAGTATCTAGGCCTGGATTTTCCAAAGATTTTTCTTCCACAGGACAAACTGCAGATTCACTGCTGTTATTCTCAGACTCTATATCCCTGGAGTCAACCAACCCTCTACATGAGAGATTTGGGCTTGATGGTGAACTCTTTTGATGCAGTCTCATTCCAAATGTTATTCCAGATCATTGCAACTCAACATTCTGGCAGCTTGGGACAGGTAAGCTCAGTCTCTATATTCACCTGACCTAAAAGACCAGTCTTGCCTTGGTCCAGCACTGGAATCAGGGAAACCCTTCCTCCCACTAGACTTGAAGATTATCATGATGGATGCCAGACTGTTAGGCTGAGGAGAAGTGCTCTTTCAGTTTAAGGGATACGAGCACTAGAGAAAGATAATTCTCCGATCAATATTCTGGATCTCAGAGCAATTTGATTATCCAACGCTGAACACTTTGACTAGCGGTTCATCCAACTAGGATTCAATCAGACAATGCCACCAAAGTGGCTTTCTTTAACCATCAGAGTGTACAGAAGTCTGCAAGCTAAAAAAGATCTGGTTCTGTCTTGGAAAAAATGTTATGTTCTAGCCCTGTTCACACATTCCAGGTGTGGAAATTTGCAGGCAAATTTCTTCGATCATCAATGTCTGGACTCCAGAGAGCAGACTCTTCACCCTGAGGTGTTTTCTGCTCTCTGTTACAGGTGAGGGATGTCAGATGTGGATATTGTGGCTTCTAGACTTACCAACAAATGGAGCAGGTTTGTTTTCAGATCCAAGGATCCTCTAACCTTCACAGTGAATGCCCTGGTGACATCATGAGATCAGTTGAACCTGATCTATACAGAGCACTGATTCTGACATTAACCCCCCTCTAACAAGTGGCCTCTGGACACTCCAACCACAGCTCAACTAGTGAATCTGAGAGCTCCACAGCACCCAAACCTGGCAAAACTGTAACTGAGAGACAAGCTACCAGTTTCAATCATGGCACCATAACGAAACTCAGGAAAACCTAAGTATATTCAGTAAAGCTTATAGGAGTTGGAACCTACAGAACAATAGCCAGCAAAACAGGAGCTTATAGCGCAAAACACAACAAGGTCAGAACTCACTGAGTATAGGCCAACAATCGTTACAGAGCAGTGCACCACTGGAGACCAAGCCTAAACTGAAAACAGGCTTGCCTAAGACTCTCAGAAGAGTGTAAGAGTCTTCCAGAAAACTGAAGCTGAAGGATTTCTCCAGGTGCACAGAGAAACAGAGCAGGACCCACTATAGCCCCTAAAAACACCTTAAAAACCTGCAGAGGACGTCAGGTGACGAAACGCGCACAGCGCCGTTGCATCACTTCCGGTTCCGGTATTTTGGTGGAACGCAGTGTGTTCCGGGACGCTATTATCCCGCCTGTACTTTCCATTTAGATTGTGAGTACCCTGTTTTATTTACTGTTACAATAAAGAAGCATTACGGTATTACACTATCGAGCCTTTCTCTTGCCCTTCATGGTTGATTACTGAGTAGCCAGCCTATATCTACGTACTTCACACCATCCCTATTGGAGAGGACCTTAGGATCCCATTTATTCCTACGGTGACACCCGGGACCCCCAGGGACGGCCTTCAATATCCCCCTGATCCAGGAGACTAAGATCCAAAAGAAGGAGTTCCATCTACACCCTAATACCCGCCCTTTACCCCAGTGAGGGGTGGGTACATCTGGTTAGTAGGGCATTTACTAGGGGGATTTCCCTGCACCTCACCAGTTGCCCACCACGGGGTCACCTGAATCCGATTGTATTCAATTTTTTTGGATCTCTCTTTCACGGATCTTCGACTTTTTTGGGACTATCTCTATCACCATCACCGGCTACTAGGACCAAATATATAGTTCCCAGCCAGATATTATATTATTCACCACTTTTTTGCACTATATTGCATTTATTGCGCATTATCCACGCTGTTTTAATATTTGGTTTCATTATCTACTGGCCATATGGACTATATATTTTTAGCCAGTTTGCCATAGTATTTATTGTTTTACACATTACCGTATATATTGCAAATTTCTTATCAACTTCTTTTTAATATACTTATATTCTATTTCTGTGCACTATACAGCACCATTGGTACTTTGCACTTTATACAGTACTGTTTATATTAATATTAATTCATTGGTTTTATATCACTTGCTTGCACCTCATATTAGCGGGATATATTATTGTTATATATTGATTTTATCATAGTATTCCCGTTTTACATGTTGGTTTTTTTTCGCATTTACCTTCATTGCATTTATAGACATTTGCACAAGCACTTTTGTTCACACACATCACGTAGTCACTTATATAATGTACTTATTAATTTATTTAGGCAGCGCCAATTACCCACATTTACCTCTCCCACCTTAAAAACCTAGCCTACAAAAGAAGTCCCCAGTATTTGCTCATTTTGGACATGATAGCATATACACAACATCAGTGCTAACTGTGACATGGGAAGTCTTGAGACTTGCCTGAATGGAGGCAACACCTGATTAAGTCAAAGGCAGTATCTTAAAATACTTGTACAAAAGCAGCATCTGGTCACGCTGGAACAGAATAGGCACCTGAATTACACACTGACCTCTGCAGCAGAAAGAATGCCAAAACAGTTACATTTGATAAAGGAATAGGACTGGGTAACTAACTGTAGAACAATGAAAACAAAAGAAAATGGGGGGGGGGGGGGGTTAGGCATTTGCGAAAAAGCTTACAAACTATAGACAGCATTAAATCAGAAGTAGTAGATATGTCATATTCAGTATTCAGAGATTCTGCGTTGCACAAGGTTAGTCTCAAAGAGTTCCCCAGAAGGGGTTTGTGTTGCTATGGCTAATTTAGTGATTTTTATAGCATACATATGCAATAACATTTTAAGACCATGTATTGTTTTAGAAGCTAATATTCCCCTATTCATATGCTAACGAACCAGTTGGACTGGTTTTATTTCTTTCTTGCTTCTAATGGAAGGAACCTTAATAGACACAAAGCAAAACAGGATTGGAGCTAACAAAGTTTTGGTGAGCATTGCACTGGCAAAGTCTTGGGCGAGCATGGCATTGGCAAAGTCTCAGGAGAAATAGTAGACCAGTCTAAAGTTGAGGCACAACAAATCCAGGAACAGAAGAGACTGCCTCCAATACAGAAAAGATTGCTTCCACGATAGAAGCAGTTATCTCACATTCAGAAAAGGCCAACTCACATTCAGAAGAGGCCAACAGATGCTGGGAAAACTGGTTTACATTTAGAACAGACAAGCCCGGCAATTGAGAGGGCTGTCTCAGTCATAACAGAAGCTGGCTCAGGATGCTGGGCTTCAGAAGTAAACTTCAGATGATGGGTCTTAGAGGCATATTCAGACATAACTCAGGAGTCCCTAGGTCTAGATAAGTAACAGAAAAAAACATGGTGCCGGTTGGTACAGCCATCGCAGAGCTGGTAAGGAAGTATATCTTCTTGAGCTTGGGTGTAAAATTGTTTTCTAGAGTTGTTTTTTAGCAAAGTTTTTGTACTTGGGACTGAGATACTTGCAATGGATATTAGTCTTTTGATGTTCTCAGCAGTCTCAGAGTCACTGGACAAATGCATGGCTATTGAAGTGGAGACTAAATCAGAAGGCAATACTTCAGAATTTGTATCCACATGCAAGGGAGATTCCAATTATGTGGGCACCTGGTACTAGAATACAATATCTTTTTTTCTGCTGCCTTATCCGTAGAAGAATTGGTACAATCCCTCTTCCTGGTACTTGGCAAAGTAAAGAAACTAAACAGCCAAAGAGATGGGTGAAATAGAATTGCTAACATGAGTTGTTGCCACGGGAGACTGAGGCTGTCTAAACAGCTAAAGGTCAGGGTAGGCAACAAACAAGAGTAGTGAAGATACAACCCAAAGTCAGTTTTCTCATTTCTACATTCCTGTTTCTCTAGTTTTTTTTACACGAATTGGAGCCCTGGGCTAGGAAATGAACCTATTTCACAGGCAAGGGGTGTTGAGTAAGCACAGCTAAATAGTGAGGTTTACAAAATTATACATGCAGTGCTCTCACATAGTATGTAAATAAAATTCCAACAACCAAAAAAGTGACATATACTAAAGGTATAAAAAAACTTCTGGTATCTATAAAAAAAAGTAACAATAATCCACGTGTTACACCAAAGTAAAACCCCAAATAAGAAAAATACAATGTTAATTGTGTCTGGTGTTAATTTTGTTGCAAAAATTACATAGATAAGTGAATGAGTCATTCCTTCGGTGTCCCAAATTAAGTTTTATATACACTTGTAAAGATAGATTTACAGCCCATTCAGACTGGCGCGATACGACTTGGTGGGGCGACCTGTGATTTCGGCGCGACTTGCAGGGACTTCATATAATTGAAGTCAATGCAAGTCGCCTCCAGGTCGCCCCAAAGTAGTACAGGACCCTTTTTCTAAGTCGGAGCGACGTGTGTCGCTCCTATTAGAACAGGTCCTGTACTACACTATGGGAGCGATGGTGCGCGACTTGTCAGGTGACAGCCTGACAAGCCGCGCTAGTCTGAATGGACTCTTAGGATTTTGTTGTGGGACTTTTAAGGTGCAAACACACAAATAAATGATGGAGAAAATATAATTTTGATAAAAACAATTTTACAAATTTTGATTTATCAAAGATAACAGACAATGTTTTAAAAACATATAAAAAGAGGAAAGAATAAAGCTTTGAGCAAGCATTATATAGTTATTCTTTCCTCTTTTTATATGTTTTTAAAACATTGTCTGTTATCTTTGATAAATAAAAATTTGTAGAATTGTTTTTATCAAAATTATTTTTTCTCCATCATTTATTTGTGTGTTTGCACCTTAAAAGTCCCACAACAAAATCCTAAATCTACTTTTACTAATATTAGGGATGTGGTGCTTATAAAAACTATCTCCAGCAACCATTTAAAAACCCTTTATATACACTTGTTCCATATCACTTGTTGGTGGTGGGAATTTTATTTGCATGTTGTATGAGAACACTGCATGTATAATTTGAAATTCTACGTTTGTCCCAAGCGGATTTGGTTCAATGTAGTGTACTTAAGCATAAGTACTTAAAAACATTTTTATACATGCAATTATTAGTTTTTGGAGTAAATTAACCCTTTAATGCCGACTCCTGGTGGCCCTTTAAATGGGCTTCAATGTCCAGGCATGGCTTCTTTATCATGTGACCACTGTGAATGGCTCTCACAGTGGTCACATGATTATGAGACTGTCCCGCTGGCTCCCTAATCAGAGGTGGGGACTGAGAGCTGTCAGTGACAGCACGATCAGTATGCTGGGAGCATGCAGTGAGCACAGGCTCTGCACACAACCTTAGGCTGCCATGGACACACGTGCAGCAGCTGGGTGTTAAAGCCCAATTTTTTTTTTTTTTTTTTGATGCCTCTTGTATACATTACACTGTCTGCAGGAGCTTACATTTTAGTACAGAAAAGTCAATTGAAAATACTAAAAAGTGAGGTTGATTGACAGGCTGAACTGGCCATGTAGTTGCTATATTAGCAGGTGGGATCTCTCTCAGTCCTATGCAGCAATAAGGTAGAAGAGAACACATAGTTTGTGGGTGGGGTCATCTGCACTCCTGCACATGGGGGTACCTCTCGTGTGGAGCATTCCCAACAATGCTCGGGATCAGGAGGAGACTGTGGTCATGTGAAACATCTAACATTAAGGCAGTTTCCCAACTTAGAGATGAGCCTTCACTGTGTGTAGTAATAAAGTGCAGAGTTTCTCTCAAAAGTGACTTTTCCCTTGTCACTACACACTGCAACTTGTATGTTGCAATAGGAGGGACCTGTTGAGTTTGCACCCACTCCACCAGTCTGGCGTAGCTCTGTTACCTCACTCCCAGTAACAGGATGGGTTCCCGCAAGCACCTAGCACTGACCTCATGTGTTCTCTCATTTAACTCTGTCCTTTCCATACCTCGTGAGCATGCCATGGATTCCCGTAACGCTATTCTGCTCTTGGTTGCTATGGGAGAAGGACTGCTAAGGAGGGAGCCAGAACATCGACTGGAAGACCTGTCACCTTTACAGGTACCATGCCTAAAGACTGGTTACTGCAGCTTGTTCCTTCACTTGGTTACTCATAGCAACTACACTTCTCGTCCTTGTCTTGTTGAGTTAACCCTCTGTAGTACTACTACTTCATGCCCAATAAGTGCAATTACAGATGCAGGTTCTTTAGGACCGCCAGAACCAACATGCACCCCTTTTAACCTCCCTGGAGGTATTCCCGAGTGTAGCTCGGGGTTAATATACAGTGCCAAAAGCGGTAATCCTGAGCCACACTCGGGATTACCCCTGAATCACACTTACCTTCCGCTACGATCCCCCGCCGTCTCCCCAACATCCTACCGCCGTCCTCCCGCCGTCCTCCAGCCACCCTCCAGCTGTCCTCCCGCTGTGTGCTCCGGCCGATGCCGGCATCTGTCTTCCGGTTCCCTTCCCTGTGAGCACCGTGACACAGGGGGTGGAACTGGCGGGAATTTCAAAAAAGTAAATAAAACAAATACAGTGCAATCTGTTAGGACTACAACTTTGTATCAAGCCATTTCACCACAGCTTTTCACCTAGTGGTTTTCCCAGTGCCCTGCCTGTACTTTTGCGGTTTATTGTGCCTGGAAAATTGAGAACGTCTATTGCATCCAAAAAGCATTCTTTTAGCTCAAAAGTGCTTTTAGACGAACTGGAAAACAGCGACAGTGAATCGGAATTATTTGAAGAACTGAGCGATAGCGATTCATGGGAAAATTCTTCATCAAGTACTGAAAGTGACGACAGTGACGATTCTGCAACTGAGCGCAGCGATGTGAGAACTTGGTGCTCTATTGACTGCGGTACGGATCAGGCAGCGCCCCCAAGATTCCCATTTACTGGAGCACCTGGTATGAAAGTTGACGTTGACCATAACAACCCCTTGGCATACCTACAATTATTTCTGACCGATGAGGTTATTGAAAAAATTGTTATCGAGACAAACTGGTACAAAGAGCAACAATTGGCTATGCATCGGAAGATGCAGAAAGTGGGAACCAGTGACCAAAGATGACATTTGGAAATTTCTGGGCCTAATAATTCTTCAGGGAGTGGTGGGGAAACCCCTGCAGAAGTGGTATTGGGCAGCCAATACAATACTTGCCACTCCATTCTTTGGCACGGTCATGTCCCCACTTCGAAAACAATGAAGAATTTGATGAAACTACTCATCCTGCACCAATACTAAAGAAAATCTGGGAAGTATATCAAATGATTCTACAGAATTTCCAACTGAGCTATGTGCCAGAAAGAAACATCAGCATAGATGAAAGTTTAATGGCCTACAAGGGAAGACTCGGCTGGGTGCAATACATTGCATCAAAGAGGACACGATTTGGCGTAAATCCTACATGCTTTGTGAATTCTCAACTGGCTACATTTGGAACTCACTGATATACACTGGAAAAGGAACAAAATTTGATAAAAAATACAGCAATTATGGAATGGCAACATCTTCTGTTCTTTCACTAATTGAGCCATTGCTAAAACAGGGCTATTGTGTAACAACTGACAACTTTTATTCATCTCCTGAACTTTATAAGGTTCTACTGCAAAACAAAACCGATGCTTATGGAACCGTAAGGGCTAACCGGCGTGACATGCCGCCAATGTTTGGTAAAAAGAAGCTCAAGACAGGAGAAATGGTTGCCTGGCAGAAAGGCAAAATAATGGCACTGCGATGAAAGGACAAGAAAGATGTTTGTCTAATAAGTACAGTTCATAATACCTCCACTGTATGGTACACATGAAAGATGAGAAAGAAGTCATGAAGCCACAAGTAGAGATAGACTACAACAACACCATGGGAGGTGTCGACAGAGCCGACTAAGCAATGACATTCTACCCATCTATGAGGAAGCAGCAAAAAAAAAAAAAAAAAATACTATAAAAAGATCTTCAGACATCTTATTCAGCAATGCTTGTGGAATGCCTACATTCTGCTCAAAAAAAAAAAAAAGTGACAAGCCTGTGATTCATTCGGACTTAATTTGGAAAGTTGCAGAACATATCTTTCTGAATCAGCAAACACCATCAATGGCTGTAAATACATCTGGACATCATGCTGTTGGCGTTGTCAACCCGGAACGCCTGACTGGTCGTCACTTCATGGACTACATCCCACCAACTGAGAAAAAGTAAGAACCTACAAGGATGTGTGTGGTTTGTTGCTCGAAGTGAGATGACAGTTGAAGGAAAATCAGAAAGGAAACCAGATTCTATTGTCCCGATTGTGACGTCGGACTTTGTGCAGTCCCATGTTTAAAAATCTTTCATACTCGTGATGTTTACTAAATCATTATTACAGCGACTAGTAATATCGCACCACTTGTTTGTACACAATTCAGTGTTTTTGGTTTGATTATATTATTGAATAAAATGTATTATTATTGTATTATAATTTATGATTTTGTGTTTCAAACCTTATCATACTCGGATGTCTACTAGACTCTTGTTTGGACAGATTTAAGTTATTGAGTTATTCCTAAGAATTACAGGCCTAAAATATAAAAAACATATCTCCATGCAAAACAATGCACCACTTTGAGATAAAAAATTCTGACATAATCAGACTGCCAGGGAGGTTAATTAACTTCAGACCAAGGCCCAGAATGGTCAACATAACTTTACTGTTGAAATGCAGCATGATAATAATACAGCACGAGCAATGTCCATTCCCAATCTAACATGATGTAGTGACCCAGGCATACCCCCGCATACCTCCATATAGCCATTATCCATGACTTGGATGATGTCCGTGACCCCCAGTATCTTCATGTCTTCTTCCTGGCAGCAGGACTTTACATTGCTCTCTAAAGATGACTACTCCTAAAATCACTCTCCTACTGCTTCTCCTGATCTTAGCAGTCATCCTCTTTATATATCACAGATGGACCTGCCAAAACCAAAAGTTTTATACCTAGGCAGATAGTTCTTAACCATTTCCCCAGCCTGGGCCCGCTGCTGGAAACAAACTAAATGCATTTCAACCTGCTTACAGTGGTAGAACCTCAAACAGCAGGTCAGCTTTGCCACTGGTCTGTAACACATTGTAGTAGCACTGAAGTTAGGGATACCACCTGTCCAGGTTTTGAATTATGTGTCTGGGTTTTAGTCCTCCTAAAACCCGGACACAATATTCAGACAAGAATGTGGCTCGGAACAGGGCTTGACGGGAAGGGGGGCACTATGCATGCCATATTACTATTCCCTTTGGAGCGCCCAAAGGTGTCCCAGGTCTGTTATACTCCTTTATTGTATGTTATAAAAAAAAAAAAAAAGATTCCTGTGCGCCGCTAAAGTGTTCGGCTTTGGCTTGAAGAAAAAGTGGCAACCCTAACTGAAGTGCTTCTCTCAGCAGTTCAGCTAACACTGTTCCCCTCTGCTCTACTGTATATTTACATTATAGAATAGGAGATTGCTAAAGCCCCCTACACACAGGCCAAATATCGGGTGGTTCAATAGAAACAGGCCGACATTCAGCCCGTGTGTAAGGCAGCCAGCGGAACCCTTTGCACCTGAAAAATCAACCTGTGTCCTGTAATGTACTCCAAGAAAAGGATATTATGGTAAGTCCAGAAATCTTTTATGAACATATAAAGGGGAAGATAAGAGTGAAGCTTTGGGTCACAGTGGAACATCATTTAATTTCCACTTTGTAGCAGTCTACTGCAGGATTAATAAGCTTCAAGCAGTCGTAAAGCATGCTAAAGCCTGCAAAAAAAAAACATGTTTAAAGTTACAGCCAACACTCCCATTATCTAACAAACTTCTACATTGGTGCCAAATGGTGCTTCCATACCCAACTGAACTTTCAGTTTAAATTAGTTAAATACAGTATATTCCCGATGTATAAAAACAAAAGATAGTCAAAGTCTGATAATCCTTTTCTTTAGGAAGCAGAAAAAGAGTGGAAAAGCCTGGTTCCTCGACATTTGCTCTCTGTGTGAAAGCAGTGGTCTCATTGCAGAGGTCTGAGATGTCATCTGCTGACCTATAGCTCTGCAATCAGCAAATTTCATGCTACCTGCTGATATATAGCTGAAATCTCTATCTCTGACTCAGCAGGGGACACATTGGACCTCTATGAAGAGACTACTGCTTCCCTACAGAACACCAGAGTCCTTCTCTGCAGCATGCAATCATGAGACAGGCTTCTTCACTTAGGTTTTGGCTACTTCTGAAGAATACATACTATAAGACTTTTGTACAACTGATTTTATGCACTTGGACCCATAAAGCTTAACTGAGTTCAGTTGGGCTTTATGAGCTTCAAGAAAGCAGCCTGGAATATAATACTTTGTGAAGAGTAAGGTCTTTAGACATGTTTTTATCAGCTAAGATAAGGGGCCTTTTTACAATTTTTAGCTTCCATTTTGGTGCATTACCGCATACATGTACAAATTATGTGGCATGTCAATATAAGCTGCGTTAGGTCAGACCAGTTATTTTGAAAGGACGGTCAACATACCACAATGGACAAAAAAACATTCCTGCACCATTTTTGTAACGCAGCACAACACAATGCATGGCATTGTAACATAGGGGTTGTAGTAATCAAATATCATGCCATATTTCCCATCTCAAACCACCAATAATATTTTAATGCTACTATCATACATGTGTTTTAGTTAGATGCATTGCAAATTATTGCATATACCTGAAGCACATTAGTCCTGAGTTATTTGAGGGGACAGCAAATTTACACTGTCATACAAGCTATACACTCACTACTTTACATTGTAGCAAAGTGTCATTTCTTCAGTGTTGTCACATGAAAAGATATAATAAAATATTTACAAAAATGTGAGGGGTGTACTCACTTTTGTGAGATACTGTACTGTATATACATATGTATGTGTGTGTGTGTAAATATATATATATATATATATATATATATATATATATATATATATACAGTGGGTACGGAAAGTATTCAGACCCCCTTAAATTTTTCACTCTTTGTTATATTGCAGCCATTTGCTAAAATCATTTAAGTTCATTCTTCTTCCTCATGAATGTACACATAGCACCCCATACTGACAGAAAAACACAGAATTGTTGACATTGTTGCAGATTTATTAAAAAAGAAAAACTGAAATATCACATGGTCCTAAGTATTCAGACCCTTTGCTGTGACACTCATATATTTAACTCAGGTGCTTTCCATTTCTTCTGATCTTCCTTGAGATGGTTCTACACCTTAATTTGAGTCCAGCTGTGTTTGATTATACTGATTGGACTTGATTAGGAAAGCCACACACCTGTCTATATAAGACCTTCCAGATCACAATGCATGTCAGAGCAAATGAGAATCATGAGGTCAAAGGAACTGCCTGAAGAGCTCAGAGACAGAATTGTGGCAAGGCACAGATCTGGCTAAGGTTACAAAAAGATTTCTGCTGCACTTAAGGTTCCTAAGAGCACAGTGGCCTCCATAATCCTCAAATGGAAGACGTTTGGGATGACCAGAACCCTTCCTAGAGCTGGCCGTCCGGCCAAACTGAGCTATCGGGGGAGAAGAGCCTTGGTGAGAGAGGTAAAGTAGAACCCAAAGATCACTGTGGCTGAGCTCCAGAGATGCAGTCAGGAGATGGGAGAAAGTTGTAGAAAGTCAACCATCACTGCAGCCCTCCACCAGTCGGGGCTTTATGGCAGAGTGGCCCGACGGAAGCCTCTCCTCAGTGTAAGACACATGAAAGCCCGCATGGAGTTTGCTAAAAAACACCTGAAGGACTCCAAGATGGTGAGAAATAAGATTCTCTGGTCTTATGAGACCAAAATAGAACTTTTTGGCCTTAATTCTAAGCGGTATGTGTGGAGAAAACCAGGCACTGCTCATCACCTGTCCAATACAGTTCCAACAGTGAAGCATGGTGGTGGCAGCATCATGCTGTGGGGGTGTTTTTCAGCTGCAGGGACAGGACGACTGGTTGCAATCGAGGGAAAGATGAATGCGGCCAAGTACAGGGATATCCTGGACAAAAACCTTCTCCAGAGTGCTCTGGACCTCAGACTGGGCCGAAGGTTTACCTTCCAACAAGACAATGACCCTAAGCACACAGCTAAAATAACGAAGGAGTGGCTTCACAACAACTCCGTGACTGTTCTTGAATGGCCCAGCCAGAGCCCTGACTTAAACCCAATTGAGCATCTCTGGAGAGACCTAAAAATGGCTGTCCACCAACGTTTACCATCCAACCTGACAGAACTGGAGAGGATCTGCAAGGAGGAATGGCAGAGGATCCCCAAATCCAGGTGTGAAAGACTTGTTGCATCTTTCCCAAAAAGACTCCTGGCTGTATTAGATCAAAAGGGGGCTTCTACTAAATACTGAGCAAAGGGTCTGAATACTTAGGACCATGTGATATTTCAGTTTTTCTTTTTTAATAAATCTGCAACAATGTCAACAATTCTGTGTTTTTCTGTCAGTATGGGGTGCTATGTGTACATTCATGAGGAAGAAGAATGAACCTAAATGATTTATCAAATGGCTGCAATATAACAAAGAGTGAAAAATTTAAGGGGGTCTGAATACTTTCTGTACCCACTGTATATATATATATACAAGCAAACACGTGTATTTGAGCTTTGGGGTGCAAACGCTGATGCAATAAGCTTCACACACCTATGGCAAGACGTAATACATACCTGAGAGTGGGCACATTGCTTGGCACACATGTAATTGACATGCAGATTATATCTGATGCCAAATCCACTTTAACACCTTCCCGCCTGGCCTGTAGCACAATGATGGCCGGGTGGGAGCACTGTTTTGGGAGGACATTATATGACATCATCCCAGAATGTGCCTCTCGTGCAGCCGCAGGGCCGCACAGTGACACAATCTGTCACCGGCTGTGTCCTCCAGCCTGCTGCCAGTACCATGTGATCACTGTGACCAATTACCGCAGATCACATGACAATTGTAAACAGTGGATGGCTTTCTTTTATGCCATCCATTGTATGCAATTGTGTTGTTAGCTGTGATTGGTCACAGTGATCACGTAGTACAGATAGGGCCAACCACAGCCCATCTGTACCATATGATTAGCTTTGGCGAATCACAGCAAAACACACTGAGTGAACCAGTTTCATTCAGTAAAAATGGTTGCTTATGCCAATGAAATTCACTGGTATAAGCAATCAAAATGTGTAAAAAAAAAAAATCCTGATCACTTCCCCAGAGTAGTACAGCGTTACTATAGTAACACTGTATTGCTCTGGTCACAGTGTGTTAGAACAAAAAGAAAAGAAAATGTAATGAAAAAAAAAAAAAAATTGAAGATCATTTTTTTTACATACTGTCACCAGTCAATGTCCCTGATCACCGCCACACCAGTTATATGATAATGCTGTACTGCACTGGTGACAGTATGTAAAATAAATTGTGCAAACTTTTTTTTTTTTAATTTCTTAATTTTCCAAATAATTGGGACAAAAAATTACAACATCAAAACACTCGCCATGCCTCTTACTGAATTACTTTCCAAAAAAGGAGTCATTTGGGGGTATTTATACTGTCCTGCTGTTTTCGGGCCGCAAGAGATGAGTTAGGGTGTCAGTACATCAGGATTGTTCAATTTTCAAAAATACAGTGGGTATAGAAAAGAATCATCCCCCTTTAAATAATCACAATTTGTTGCTTTGCAGCCTGAAATGAAGACAGACACAGTTTTTGTTTTATCCAGCTGTATTTACTCTCTGACCACTGCTCATATTGGATTACCTTAACCACTTCAGCTCCAGAAGGTTTACCCCCCTTCATGACCAGGCCATTTTTTGTAATATGGCACTGCGTTACTTTAACTAACAATTGCGCGGTCGCGTGACACTGTACCCAAATAAAATTGATGTCCTTTTTTTCCCACTAATATAGCTTTCTTTTGGTGGTATTTGATCCCCTCTGCGTTTTTTTTTTTGCACTATAAACAAAAAAGATGTAAAAAAGCGAATTTCTTCATCAATTTAGGCCAATATGTATTCTGCTACATATTTTGGTAAAAAAAAAAATCCCCAATAAGCGTATATTGCTTGGTCTGTGCAAAAGTTATACGTCTACAAACGATAAGATATTTTTATGGAATTTATATTTATTTATTTTTTACTAGTAATGGCGACGATGAGCGACTTATAGCAGGACTGCCACATTGCGGCGGACAAAGCAGAAACTAAGTGACACTTTTAACACATTTTTGGGAACCAGTACAACACTACAGTGATCACTGCTAAAAAATATGCATTGTCACCATACTAATGACACTGGCAGGGAAGGGGTTAACATCAGGGTTAAATGTGTTCCCTGGGAGTGCTTACTAACTGTTTGGGGGATGCTTTAACTGTGGGAAGACAGAGATCCATGTTCCTGCTTAGCAGAAACACAGGATCTCTATCTTCCCTACTAACAAAACGGCGATTTTGTTAGTAGGTCCAATCACAAACCCCACCCCGTGCCCCAAACCCGGAAGTAGCAGAAAATGTACAGGTATGTACAGATATGTAGGGCGGTTGGCAAGAGGTTAAGTATACAACAAGGCAGACCTCCTTCCGCATGGAGATTCAACCAATTTTGGCTTACCCTACTCCCAGAGGAGGATAAGCTCTTAGAAGATTGGAGGCGATAGTTTGCTGAAAATTTTGAAACCACTTTCTTTCCAGCAGTCTGGGATTCCTTTAAACTCCATGCCAGATCCACTCTTATCACACATGTTGCTAGGTTGAAGGATGCATCTGAAACAGTTTTGGACCAGGCAATGTCTGAGCTGTCTTCTACTGAAAGGCAATATATAGCAGACCCCTCATCCACCCGAACCGCTTCTCTAAAGCTGCAAACCAGAGTAGTAGATCAACTACAATACGAAAAAGCTAGATGATAATTTTTTAAGCAACAGAAACTTTTTGAGCACAGTGAACCAGTAGGAAAGCTTCTGGCATACCTAGTACACAGTGAAGACAGACCCCTTGTTAGTATCAATCTACGCTCCCCTAGAGGAGATGATATAACAGATCCCAGTCAGGTTACCGATACTTTCCGAGAGTTTTTTGGGACATTATATAAATCTACTGTAACAAGTGATATATGGAACCAATGTGTACCTTCCTGGATAGTATTTAATTCTTCAGTCTCACTGAAGAACAGATTGAACTGCTGGAGGCTTCGAGATGAGATAGCTGAGCCTTGAATAGATGACCTGCCCATCAAGTTTTCTTTCCCACTATAGCTACCTTTTAACACCCAAACTTTTATCTCTCTTTAATATTTTATTTTAATCTTCCACCTTGCCCCCTACTATGAGAGAGGCGCTCATTGTACTAATCCATAAGCCCGGACTAGACCTAGGCCTTCATGAATCTTATTGCCCGATCCCATTGCTACAAGCGGATATTAAAATTTCAGCAAAAGTACTTTCCCAATCTCTTAACCAAGACAGGAATACACGAAGACCAGACAGGTTTTATGCCTGGTCGTAATACCTCCTTCAGTCTACGCAGATTGTTTATCAATCTTCAAGCCTCTCATGAAAATATTGGCAGTGGAGTAGTTGTAGTTGTAGATACAGCCAAGGCTTTCAATTCAGTTGAGTGGTGCTATCTATGGAAATGTTTAGAATGTTATGGCTTTGGTCCTAAGTTCATAAAAGGGGTACAGCTGTTATATCAAGCTCCAACAGCTAAAGTCTTAGCAAATGGATGGATCTCAGAATTGTTCCCCCTTTGCTAGAGGAACTAGACTGGGCTGTCCCCTTTCTCCCCTATTATATGTGCTAGCCCCGGAACCTCTAGCTATGTCCCTGTGTCCTATCCTGGAATTCAAGGTCTATGCCTAGGCCCAGTGGTGTAAAAAATTAGTATGTATGAAGATGACACACTACTTTACCTAGCTGACTCGGGCCCTTCCCTTCTAACCTCCTTACAAATCAAAAAGTCAAAAATATTCCCCCATTGACAGTTTCCACCTTCTAATGACTAAGCTCACCTTCCCTTGCAAAGAGTCAATAAGATCAAATACCTAAGGGTTACCACCTCTAAGACACGAGAGGATTATATTTCCCTTAATATTGAGCCGTTATTGGCTTTAATTAAAATTAAAACACAAACCTGGACCTACCCGTCTTCCTCTGTGAGTAATGGGGCGTGTAAACTTGATAAAAATGGTTCTTCTCCCTAAGATATTGTATACTGTATGTTGTGGCACTCCCCAGTCTACATACCCCCCAAATATTTTAAAGTTATAGAAGCTATATTTAAACCATTTGTATGGGGGACCACTAGACATAAACTATCCTGGTGTGTACTTAAAAACCCCACGGATCTTGGAGATGCAGCTCTCTAGGATTTAAATTTATTGAACCTTGTGGGCCAACCGTCCCAATTATTCCATATGGATAAAACAGATTTAGGACCCTACACTGCCCAAAATGGACGCATGAGTCTTCAGACCCCTTTTGTGCCATAGCTTATGATTTAAGGGGCGATGACGTCATGGGTGATAGAATATTCCCTTTATACCATTATCTGCGAATATGGGACTTGACTTCTGCTAAATGAAATGTCCCCAAACACAATGACTACATACCCCTGTGGCAAAATAAAATACTACCGGTACTCCTCTCTGTCCCAAACATGGATATATGGAGTACACGGGGTATATACTATTTAGGTCACCTTCTTTCATCTAGTAATCTTAAAACCTTTGAAAGACTAAAGGAGGATTTTGCACTACCCAACCATATGCTTTTTAGATTCATACAAGTTCTACATGCCTTGAAAACCCAATTTACTTCAGCATTCCCACAGTTAGCCTCAAATCCAATGATGGACGCGATTAAGGGCACGGAACCACATAAACTGATATCTATTTTTTAAGGTATGTTACGCCTTCCCTCTTCATCCCAATTGGCCTATGAAATCAAGACAAATGTGGGTATTATAGATGATGAAGAATGGGGTGAAGTCCTAAACTCTTGCAAGGCAGTATTGCCCAAGCTATCAGACTTGCCCGGCCTTACCCAATTATACATCATACATCAGTCTTATCTTACCCCTCTTAGATTACCTAGATATAAAAGTGGATACAGTATGGTTGGTATTTTATGTAATTGTAGTGCTGGCACTTTCTTTTATTGCGGAGTTGTCCGGTTATCCAGGGTTTCTGGACCCAAATAGTCAAATTCCTCCATTACATTATGGGCTCTCCATTAACTCTGCACCCCAAACAATGCTTATTTGGTATATTTCCAGATCAAGATTTAGATAAATTCACAAAAATCTTCCTGCCGGAAACGCTGTTCACTGCCAGAAAAGTGATAACCAGACAATGGATGAGGGCCTCCCCTCCTGAGTTTAGGGTGATGTGCAGTGTTCGTTTTCCACCACACATAGCGTTTTGACTTAGGCCAAAAAGTTACATTTTGGTCTCCTTCTTCCACATGTTTGCTGTGTCCCTCACATGGCTTCTCACATACTGCAAACAGGACTTCTTATGGCTTTCTTTCAACAATGGCTTTCTTCTTGCCACTCTTCCATAAAGGGCAGATTTGTGAAATGTACGACTAATAGTTGTCCTGTGGACAGATTCTCCCACCTGAGCTGTGGATCTCTGCAGTTCCTCCAGAGTTACCATGGGCCTCTTGGCTGCTTCTCTGATGAATGCTCTCCTTCCCCAGCCAGTCAGTTTAGGTGGACGGCCATGTCTTGGTAGGTTTGCAGTTGTGTCATACTCTTTCCATTTTCGGATGATGGATTGAACAGTGCTCTGTGAGATGTTAAAAGCATGGGATATTTTTTTATACCCTAACCCTGCTTTAAACTTCTCCACAACGTTATCCCTGACCTGTCTGGTGTGTTCCTTGGCCTTCATGATGCTGTTTAAATACTAAGGTTCTCTAACAAACCTCTGAGTGCTTCACAGAACAGCTTTATTTATACTAAGATTAAGTTACACACAGGTGGACTCTTTTTACTAATTAAGTGACTTCTGAAGGCAATTGGTTCCACTAGATTTTAGTTAGGGGTATCAGAATAATGGTAGCTGAATACAAATGCATGCCACACTTTTCAGATATTTATTTGTAAAAAAAATTTGAAAACCATTTATCATTTTCCTTCCACTTCACAATTATGTGCCACTTTGTGTTGGTCTATCACATAAAATCCCAATAAAATACATGCACGTTTTTGGTTGTAACATGACAAAATGTGGAAAATTTCAAGGGGTATGAATACTTTTTCTTTGGGTGCCAAGGCACTGTCAAAAGATCTCTAGGATAAAGTTGTGGACTGGAACAAGTCAGAAGATAGATACAAAAAAATGTCAAAGGCTTTATCAATGCCTAGAAGCACAATGAAGTCTGTTATTAAGAAGTGGAAGGTAATTGGCACAACACAGACCCTCCCTGGATCAGGACATCGCACCAAACTGGTCAGAGAGGCTACCAAGAGGCCTACAGCAACTCTGAAGCAGTTGCAGGAATTTATGACAAAAAGTGGTCATTGTGTGCATGTGACAACAATATCACAAATTCTCCACAAATGTGGCTTGTCTGCAAGAAAAAAGCCACTCCTCAAGAAAGGCCACATGCAGTCATGAGCTTTGCCAAAACATACGCTAAAGATGTTATGGCCTGATGAGACTAAAACGGAAATATTTGACCTCAACACCAAACGATATGTCTGGTGGAAATCCAGTCCAGCTCAATTCAATTACAGTACCACCATTCCTACAGTAAAGCATGGAGGTAGTAATATCCTGTTATGGGGGTGTTTTTCTGCAGCAGGGACTGGAGCACCTTTCAGGGTAGAAGGAAACATGGATGGGGCAAAATACCGTAAATTTTTTTTAGGAAAATCTGTCAATGGGAGGAAGGTTTACCTTCCAACATGACAATGACCCAAATCACACAGCAAAAATGACCACACAGTGGTTGAAGGAGAAAAAGGTGAATGTCCTTGCATGGCCTAGTCAGGGTTCAGACCTAAACCCCATTAAAAATCTGTGGATGGATTTGAAGACTTAAGTCCACAAATGGTCACCATCAAAAGGTGGTTCAACAAAATACTGACACAAGGGGGTGATCCCTTTTCCAACTCAGTGATTCAGTTTTTTATTTTTTTTCTGACATGTTGGTGTTACTGTATATCTTTTACTTGGATGTAAAGTGAATACAGCTTGATAAAACAAAAATGTCTTCATTTCAGGCTGCAAAGCAACAAAAATGTGATTATTTTAACCGCTTGCCGACCGCCGCAAGTAGATATACTGCGGCGGTCAGCCCCTCACAGGCAAAGTGACGTAAATAAACGTCACTAGCCTGTGAGGCTCTGGGGAGCGAGCGCGCCGCCGGAGGCGCGCTCCCGCTCCCGCGCGGTCACGGACCCCCCCGCGCGTGTGACCGGCGGACCCGATGTCCGCCGGTCACTCTGCGATCGTCGGGGGAGAGGGAGAAAGGCAGGCAGCTTGTGTAAACAAGCTGCCTGTCATTCTCCCCTGTGTAGAAACACTGATCATACGGTTCTACTATGTAGGACCATTGATCATTGTTCCTACAGCTCAAGTCACAGCCAATCACAGTTAGAATCACGCCCCTAGGGACATACACAGCCCCTCCCTCTCAAATAAAGTTAACCCCTTCACTGCCAGTGTAAATTTACAGTAACAGTGCATATATATAGCACTGATTACTGTAGAAATGTCACTGGTAACCCCAAAAGTGTCAAAAATGTCAGTCAAGGGTCCGATCTGTCCGCCACAATGTCGCAGTACCGCAAAAAAAATCGCAGATTGCCGCCATTACGCGTTAAAAAAAAAAAACAACAAAAATGACAAAAATCTTTCCCTTTGTTAGTAAACGCGATAACTTTTGCGCAAACTAATCAAAATACGCTTTTTGCAATTTTTTTTACCAAACATATGTAGCATAAAACAAATTGGCCGAAAATGTTAAAAAATTTTGATTTTTACTTTTTTTTGTGGGGGGAATTTCATATAAAAAAATGTGAAAAATATTGTTATTTTTGCAAAATTGACGCTCTTTTTTTGTTTATAGCGCATGATCAAAAAATCGCACAGGTGATCAAATACCACCAAAAGAAAGCTCTGTTTGTGGAAAAAAAAGGACGCCAAATTCGTTTAGGTACAGTGTCGCACGACCGCGCAATTGTCCGTTAAAGTCACGCAGTGCCGAATCGCAAAATACCCCCTGGTTTTTTTAGCAGCCAAATCCTCCGGGGCTTAAGTGGTTAAAGGGGGTGATTCTTTTCTATACCCACTGTTTATACCATAGTGGACTTTCCAACAGACTAAAGCTGGATACACACTATCCAACTTTTGTGGTTAGATTTCCTTCAGATTCACCTTTTCTATGTAGTGCAAGGGCCTGCCAGATTGCATACAAAGTGAAAGTGTTTAGGTTTGACCTCATATTATATGGTTTTGGTAAATCTAAAGGAAAAAGTCTTCAGAAAATCTTATAGTGTGTATGGCCCATAAAGCTGGATACACACTATACCATTTTCTTTAGTTTTTTTTTCCTTTAGATTTACCAAAACCGTATAATATGGGGTCAAACCTAAACACTTTCCATTTGTGTGCAATCAGGCAGGCCCTTGCACTACATAGTTGAAGGAAAATCTAACAACAAAAGTTGTATAGTGTGTATCCAGCCTTAATAATAAACACTGATTTAGGTTATATTCACCATAGAAATGTAGCAGAATTCATTTTGACCAAAATGTATGAAGAAAGATCATTTATTTGCAAAATGTTATAACAGAAAAACCAATTTTTTTTTTCAAAATCTTTGGTCTTTTTTCGTTTATTTAGTAAAAAATAAAAAACCAAGCGATGATTAAATACCCCCGAAAGAAAGCGCTCTTTGTGTGAAAAAAATGGTATGGCTTTTGATTGCATTCATGTGCAAATACAGATGGAGGCAACACTAATGCCTCGTACACACGCAACGATTATCGGCCGACCGATCGGCTGTCTTTTGTCCAGAGTGGTGTTTTGTTGGTTGGAATTTGCCTAGACTGCACACGAATTTTCTCGGCCAACAAAGATCTACTTCAGAAGTGATGTCATGTGTTGGTTTACTTTCTGTGTGTTTTTTCTTCTCTGAGCATGCCCAGTCTTGCTCATCAGATTTTTGTCTGCCGAAATCTGTACTGACTGACGGAAAATCGGCCGTTGTGTTGACGGCCAACAAAAATTTTATAGTCTGCACACCAGATTTTAATTGGCTGAAAAGTCGGAGTCGGTTGTCGAAAGCATCATTCTAACAAGCCGACAATCGGCCGATCGGACGTTGGCCGAAAATTCCCGGCCAATAATCGATGCGTGTGTACGAGGCATAACAGACCAAGGCACCTCTGAAGCTGCCAAACGGTTGGCTTCTGTTGGACCACGTGACATACACACAGCCCAAATGTCGATCGTTTTTTATTGAACTGGCCGATGTCTCCCAACATTCGGCCCTTGTGTATGGGGCTTAACACTGTTGGTTGGTTAACCAGAAAGGTCGTAGATAACAGGTTTTACCTTGATTAGAACAATAGTCAATATGACTTTAGAGCCTTGTTGGGTCTATAATGGTATAAAGTGTTGTTTACTGGTGTTATGTGGAGGAGATGATGTTTTTATTATCCTTTGATTACAGTACCTGACAGTAATAGACCATGTTATTCCTAATTTATACCATTCTTGTGTAATCCTTGGGTACCTCTAAAGTCCGCCTACTCCAATTTATTCCCCTATGTTTTTGGGATGAAAAAATGGTAGGAAAATTACAATATCATATAACACTCTTATGATTGTTATTTATGGAGAACTCCCAAAGGCTTTACCTTGCTGAACAGGGGCACTAAGTGCATTTTGGCAAATTTGTGCACAACTTGTACTGATAGATGTGACTGTTATTATATTGTTGCTTTATACAATTTTGGTGACAATATAGTACAATAACGCTGTGCAGGACCGATGTGATATAGAAATGATCATACAAAAAGGAGCGCCAGACAAAATCATGAAACTTCCATTGCTGCTCAGCAACTGATATCAAGTTGTTACTCTACATCAGGGATCTTCAAACTACGGCCTTCCAGCTTTTGCGGAACTACATGTCCCATGAGGCATTGTAAAACTCTGACATTCACAGACGTGACTCGACATGATGAGAATTGTAGTTCCTGAATAACTGGAGGGCCATAGTTTGAAGTAGGGATCGACCGATTATCGGCAAAGCCAATATATCGAGGGCCGATATGCACTTTCCCCGATATATCGGAATCGGCCTTTTGATTTACCAATATTGCCGATATTTCGGGAAACTGCTTGCACCGGAGTGATGCCTGCAGCTAGAGGCATCACTCCGGTACCGGCGTCCATAGCCGACGGTCGGCTGTCTTGTAATTACAACCGATGCAGCTGAGAAGCCGCTCGGCTGTCATTCCAAGGAGCGGGAAGGGACCCGCTGCCTTCCACGGCTCGCCCGGGTCTCCTGTCCCACCGGGAGACACGGGCATCCTATCTTCAACGCCGCCATCTGACCGGGTTTCCATCTTCACCGCCGCCGTCTGACCGAGTCTTCATTTCTTTGAATTCGACCCCGCCGAGGACCCCGGAAGTGATGTCATGACTTCCGGGTACTGGCGGCACCGAATTAAAAAACTTACAGCATTCAAAACAGCCAAACTTGGCGTTTTGAATGCTTTAAGTGCAGAGGAGGGGTTTGGGGTCTTTTAGATATCGGCAGATATCGGCCGATACTGATATCCAAAGACCAAAATATCGGTATCGGCGGTAAAAAAACGATATCGGTCGATCACTAGTTTGAAGACCCCTGCTCTACATGGAGAGTTCAATACTGGTTCTAATATAGATCTGTGAAGTTTTATAAGATGGAGCCCTGATGAAGGGGGAGTGCAGACCTCCTAAATTTTTGAGATGGGAACGAAGGACACCTATTAGCAAAAGTATGTTGGCATAGGACACACCTCTTGCTAAGCCCCTTTAACCACATGCATCGCATACTAGCTCATTATGAATTACTTACCTTAGAACGAAGCCCCGACACGGACCCCCTGTGGGAGCTGACATGATCCCTCGGCGTCTCTTTCGGGTTCAGCGGCTCCGGCGCTGTAATTGGCCGGAGCCGCGTTTTTCGGCAAGCTCCCCGCAAGGAAAGCTGAAGGTCCGCCGGACCTTCAGAGAGCATGCGCCGCTCGCGTGAGCGGCTGCATGCAGTGCAAATATCTCCTAAACTGTGCCGGTTTAGGAGATATTAATTGTACCTACAGGTATTATAGGCTTACCTGTAGTTAAAGAGGAAGTAAACCCTCCTCAGGAAGTTGTACCTATAGGTAAGCCTATGATAAGGCTTACCTATAGGTACTGTAAATATCTCCTAAACATGTACGGTTTAGGAGATATTTACCTTTAATGCAGCCAGTGACGTCACTGGCGCATGCGCTCCGAAGGAACGGCAGATCGTGCCGTTCCTTCGGAGCCCCGTGCCGTGACCGTCGGCTCCCACGCGCGTGCGCGGGAGTGACGTCACCGCGGCTCCGGCCAATCAGATGGCCGGATGCCGCGATCCCGGAAGACGGGAGACTATACATGTCGCCCGTCATACAGGTAAGCGGACGGCACGGCGGGGGCTCGTTCTAAGGTAAGTATTTCATAATGAGCTAGTATGCGATGCATACTAGCTCATTATGGGTTTCTCTTTCAGGATGTAAAGAAGAGAAGATTTTTTTTTTCTCGGTGTACAACCTCTTTAAAAGTGGAAAAAAGTGGTATACTACCGCTTTAATGACCAGGCCATATTTTGTGATTCGACACTGCGTTACTTTAACAAACAATTGCGCGGTCGTGCAACGCTGTACCCAAATAAAATTGATGTCCTTTTTTTTCCCACAAACAGAGCTTTCTTTTGGTGGTATTTGATCACCTGTGCGATTTTAATTTTTGCGCTATAAACAAAAAAAGAGCAACAATTCTGAAACAAAAAACAATATTTTTCACATTCTTCTATATACATTCTCAAAAAAAAAAAAAAATTTAAAAATCAAAATTTTTTAAACATTTTAGGCCAATTTGTTTTCTGCTACATATTTTTGGTAAAAAAAAAAAAAAAATCACAATAAGCATATTTTGATTGGTTTGTGCAAAAGTTATCACGTCTACAAACTACGGGAAAGATTCATATCATTTTTTTTATTTATTTATTTTTTTTTATTACTAGTAATAGCGGCGATCTGCGATTTTTTGTGGGACTGCGACAGATCGGACCCCTAACTGACATTTTTGACAGTTTTGGGGGGACCAGTGACATTACTACAGTAATCAGTGCTAAAAATATGCACTGTTACTGTAATAATGACACTGGCAGGGAAGGGGTTAACATTGTGGGTGATCAAGGAGTTAAATGTGAGCCTAGAGGAGTGTTTTCTAACTGTGGGGGCGTGGCTTGTGAAATGACCATAGAGACATGTGATCCTATATAGAAGGATCACAGGGGCTCTATGATCATTCCAGAGAGAAGAATGGTCAGCTGTGTTTACAACAGCTGAGCGTTCTTCTCTCTCAGCGGGGAACGATCGCGGGTGTCAGGCGGCAATCGGAGTCGCCTGCCCCGTGCATCGACTTCGGCTTCCCTGCTGCCGAATGGGGGCCACGCGCTCGCCCCCTATCTGCAGGCGCGTGTCTGACGTAGGTCGAGAAGGGATTAAAGAAATTTATACAAAAATAATGATTAATTAAACCCACAAGTGCTTTATTTTTATTATTATTATTTTTTTTTTTTTTACCACTACTGTTCCTTTTATATTGGCTTTTGAAATTTACAACTGCAGCAATTTGGAAATTGGAGGAAAAGTTTAGCTCTGGGAAACATCTTTTGAAAGATAAAAAGTGCATTTTATTTACAACTATATAGATCAGACCAAAATGAGGGACAAATGAGGTTCTAAATCAGGGACAATCCCTTGAAATCAAGGACATTTGCCCTGAAACATGTTGGCTGTTTTTATGTGACATTTTTTAACCACTTGCCGACCGCCGCACGACTATCTACGGCGGCGGTCAGCCCCTCACAGGCAAAGTGACGTAGGGCTACGTCACTAGCTTGTGAGGGTCTAGGGAGCGAGCGCGCGCCGCCGGAGGTGCGCTCCCGCTCCCGCGTGGTCACGGACCCCCCGCGCGTGTGACCAGCGGACCCGATGTCCGCCGGCCACTCTGCGATCGGCGGGGGAGAGGGAGAAAGTCAGGCAGCTTGTGTAAACAAGCCGCCTGTCATTCTCCCCTCTGTATGAGAGCTGATCATATGGATCTACTATGTAGATCCGTTGATCACTCTGCATACAGCTGAAGCCACAGCCAATCACAGTTAGAATCACGCCCCTAGGGACACACACAGCCCCTCCCTCTCAAATAAAGTTAACCCCTTCACTACCAGTGTATTTTTACAGTAACAGTGCATATATATAGCACTGATTACTGTAGTAATGTCACTGGTAACCCCAAAAGTGTCAAAAATGTCAGTCAAGGGTCCGATCTGTCCGCCGCAATGTCGCAGTACCGCAAAAAAAAATTGCAGATCGCCGCCATTACGCGTTAAAAAAAAACAACAAAAATGACAAAAATCTTTCCCTTAGTTAGTAAACGCAATAAATTTTGCGCAAACCAATCAAAATACGCTTTTTGCGATTTTTTTTTACCAAACATAGGTAGCATAAAACAAATTGGCCGAAAATGTTAAAAAATTTTGATTTTTACATTTTTTTTGGGGGGAATTTCATATAAAAAAAAGTGAAAAATATTGCTATTTTTGCAAAATTTACGCTCTTTTTTTGTTTATAGCGCGTGATCAAAAAATCGCACAGGTGATCAAATACCGCCAAAAGAAAGCTCTGTTTGTGGGAAAAAAAGGACGGCAAAATTAGTTTAGGTACAGCGTCGCACGACCGCGCAATAGTCCGTTAAAGTCACGCAGTGCTGAATCGCAAAATATCCCCTGGTCGTTTAGCAGCCAAATCCTCCGGGGCTTAAGTGGTTAAGAACAATAAAATTATCTTGGAACATTTTATCCGCTTTTGCTCTGGCGCTGCTTTCTGTAACTCTATGGTTTGAGTTACTGTTGGGAAGCCATGCTGTATGGGAACTGCCTTGCCAGAGCTACTGAGTTTGTTTAACCACTTGACCTTCAGAAGATTTACCCCCCTTCTGACCAGGCCATTTTTTCCAATACGGCACTGCATTATTTTAACTGACAATTGTGCAGTCATGCAACGCTGCACCCAAATAAAGTTTTTGTCATTTTTTTCCCCACAAATAGAGCTTTCTTTTGGTGGTATTTGATCACCTCTGTGTTTTAAATTTTTGCGCAATAAACAAAAAAATAGCGAAAAGTTTGAAAAAAAAAAACAATATTTTTTACTTTCTGTTATAAAACATATCGAATAAAAATCAAATTTCGTCATCAAAATAGGCCAAAATGCATTCTGCTAAATGTCTTTAATAAAAACAAAATCCCTATAAATTGTATATTAATTGGTTTGTGTAAAAGTTATGAAAGTTATACTAATTATGGTATGTGCAGTGCATGTCCAATAAAAAAATTGAAAAAAATCGAATTTCTTCTTAAATTTAGACAAATATGTATTCTGCTACATGTTTTTGGTAAAGAAATTTCCAATTAGCGTATATTGATTGGTTTGCACAAAAGTTATAGCATCTTTAAACTATGGGATATTTTTATTTATCAAAAATAGTGAAAAAACTACCAGCGCAAAAATGATATACAGTAAACCCCCCTCCATTGCGGGGGTTACGTTCCGGACCCAGCCGCGAAAAGCGAAAATCCGCAAAATAGAAAAACCCTATTAAAATGCATTGTAGGCATGTTTTTTTACTGTCACTGTACGTGTAGAAGAATTTTAAGGTCTTTAAACACACTTTTAAAACAATAGAAACTCATTTAAACACATAAAAGATACTAAGAGACATAGCAAGAGCTATGGAAAACACAAAAATATTTCATTTTTAATGATTTATATAGTAAAATAACATTACAAAAAAAAACGCGAATTACCGGGACCGCAAAAACTGAACCGCGATGGAGCGGGGGATTACTGTATAGTGTATAACTCAATCTATATAAATTAATTCAATGGTGAAATTAATAATTGATAAATAATAATCAAAATCCGGCTGCACACACCAAATGTGTTCACTCCTCACAATACCTAATATAATAAAACAGTGCTGCGCCAGATTTTGGTTATATATACACTTTTTCTGGCGCAGCACTGTTTTATTATATTTTTATTTATGACTTTTTTTTTACTAGTAATGACGGTGATCAGGGACTTATAGCTAGATATTCAGCGATATTGCAGTGAACATTCTGACACTAACTGACACTTTTTGGGAACCAGTGACACTAATACAGTGATCAGTCCTAAAAATATGCACTGTCACTGTACTAATGACACTCGCTGGGAAGGCGTTAAACATCAGGGGCGATCAAAGAGTTAACTGTGTGCCTAGCCAGTGTTTTACTATACTGTGTGAGGTGCTTTTACTAGTGGAAAAGATGCTTTGCAGGGACATATACTCCAACCCTTCCCCCCTGTCAGAATGGCGATCTGCCTTGTTTACAAAGGCAGATCGCAGATCGCAGGACATCGAATACCCGCCACCCGCCGATCGGCTTCAGCTGTGTATAATGACAGAGAAAAAGCGAGCCGCTGGCAGTGTGCATACGCGCCTCCTACCCGCAAGTGTCGGATCGCGTATATATATATATATATACGGGACCTGGCGCACAGCTGCTGCGCTGTGGCAGTAAAACTGCTATAGGGCAGAAGACAAGCTGTTAAAGTTTTCCTTCATCCAACATATGCAAGTCTGAAAGTTGCCAGCACTTCTTTGGGTAGTCTGTCCTGTAGAAATTATTATAGCAGAGAACCAAGGGCAGTGATGGTGAACCTTGGCACCCCAAATGTTTTGGAACTACATTTCCCATGATGCCATGCTCATGCACTCTGCAGTGTAGTTGATGATCATGGGAAATGTAGTTCTAAAACATCTGGGGTGCCAAGGCTTGCCATCACTGACCTAGGGAGATAAACCTTGCTTCAAAAACAAATCAGAGCCTAACGTGAGGGAGACCACCAGTACAGCCCCTACTCAAGGACCACTGGTGTTGCAACAGTAGCCATGAGAGTGTGGTGGGGGTAAAAGTGCCTGCAAGATCTTCCACTGATCGCAGGTGTGTGGCAGGTGTATCACCAGAGTTGGACTGGATAGTTGAAGCAGGGGATGGCAGCAGGAACAGCAGATGCAGGCACATAGCAGATATAGGACCAGCGCCACCAGGTACTATGCAGAGCAGGACAGACAGATAACTGGATGCAGGGTCAGACAAGCCAGGTCAGCAACAGGTAATCAGATATAGGCAGGCAGAGGTTGGCAACAGGATAGCAGGCAGATGAGAAGATATAAACAAAGTCTTAAGGCAAGTCAAATGCAAGCGTGGTCAGGATAGCAGGGTCAAACACAGGAATCAAAATACAGGGCACAGAAACAGGAACAGGGGTAAAGCTGCAGATCACACAGCAAAGGACTAGTGCAGCTGCCACTAGGCCATTTGGCATCAGTGTTACTGTTACATGGCTAATTTGTGCGCATGTGCATGTTGGCCCGCCTGTGCCCAGCAATACAGGCACCTGCAGGATCGCACCTTTCACCTTTGCCTCAGAGCTTCGGGTGCGTTATGGCCAGAACGTCCCTGACAGCTGGAAAATCAAAGCTGATAGCCTATGGTCTTGTATTGTGAAAGCAGGGCTTGTACTATCTTGCACTGCCTATAGGGTTTACCAGGGACATGCACTGAAAGGTGCAATCTTAAACAGAGCTCCACCCAAAAGGGGAAGCTACGCTTATTTGCCTCCTCTCCCCTCTGCTGCCACATTTGGCACCTTTCGGGGGTTGGGGGGTGGAGTGGGTACCTGGTTTTGACCGGTACCTACTCCCACTTTCTGGTGTCTTCGCCGCAGTGAGGTCTTCCAGAACTTCAGCTCCCTTCCTCCTTTTCGTTCCAGGCCATTCACAAACCGCAACGTGCTTTGTGCATGCACAGTAGGAAGCCGGCAGTGAAGCCTTACGGTTTCCCTTACCCGAAATGGTAGCGGCATCACCCGAGAGCCGAAATTGGCTCAGGTGAAGACACCAATGGATACGTGGACAGGTAAGTGTCCTCATACAGTACAGTAGCTGCTGACTTTATTTTTTTCTAACTGAGCCTGGAGCTACTCTTTAAGAATCTAGAGCTGGCCATACACAGAGCTTAGTTTGGCTGGTTCCTGACGAACCAGCTGAAATTCCAACAGTGGGTACCATTTTCAGCCCTCTTCCTGCCAGACATCCCTTGAAAATTGTTGGCCAAACAGCACCTGAATCCAATCAGATACAGACATTGTTTGGGCTTTTTGACAGATGATGGGGCTGGCTTTCAAAAAACACTAGCTGCAGTGCGGAGATTTGTCCATCTGGATGGAGGAATCTACTAGGGCAGGGATTCCCAAACTACGGCCCTCCAGTTGTTCAGGAACTACAATTCCCATCATGCCTAGTCATGTATGTGAATGTCAGAATTTTACAATGCCTCATGGGATGTGTAGTTCTGCAACAGCTGGAGGGCCGTAGTTTGGGAATCTCTGTACTAGGGTGAAAAAAATCGACTGTATATTTTTAAGGCCAGCTTTATAGACACAGAACAATACACATTTATACAAAATTTTGCTTTGAGCACAAACAATTTTTTTCTTCTTGCATCAAGTACCAACATTCGACATGAAGAAAGGATCTGAGAGAACAGAGGATGGTGGTCTGTCCTGTCTATCAAGCTGACTCGTGTAGTCATTGCCACACACCCAAGGTGTGTCATTACCCACAACAAAGCTCAGTTTGTACTCACTTGCAGTTCTTTGAATTGTTGCTAATGGCTTTCTTCCTTCTGGTTTGTTCAGACCTTCGGTGACAGATACCAGCTATATTGAACTCCTGATTACATAGGGATGTTGGCCAGCTGATGTCCCACAAATATTTACCACATTGCTTACCATTTTACTTACTACAGTAATGAATTCACTAAACAGCAAATTTACCAACAGTAGCAATGCTGTCAGCCAAAAATCCTAACACAGTGAAAGCTTTACTTACATTACAGTATAATAAACCTCAATTCCACTTATTTAATAGCATTGGAACTTCTCTGGGGTTTTTCTTGCTGTCCACAACTTTGTGTCTCAATGACCCACATTCACTTATTTCCCATCTTGGTGTCACAGGCAATAAATTTGTTTTAAATCTCCCCAGTGGAGTCACCGACACAATTATATGAAGTGCTGGACTCAGATTTTATAGTCCGTTAGAACAGATGTTGGTTGTGCCAAATGACTGCTTGGCAACACAATGCATGGGCTCTCCCAAGGGGCAATGCCCTCCTAGTTTGAGAAATCTAAATAAAATCATCAGAAAGAGTGCCAGATGATTGCCGTAAGAGTCCATAATTAGTTATTGAAGATAGCAATATGACAGTAGGACCATAAAAAGGTATCCAATGCGTTTCAGGGGCAGACAATCCCTCTTTATCAGGGCTAAAATGTAAATGTAGTTATGCTTGCAATAAAGCCAGTAGTGATAAAACGCGTCAAAGAGGGGCAGTCCTTGTGTAGTGACAACATGGATGCAGTTGTATCATTGACAGCTTGAAAAAAAATGCAACCTCTTAAATACAAAGGACTGATACACTATATTACCAAAAGTATTGGGACACCTGCCTTTACAAGCACATGAACTTTAATGGCATCCCAGTCTTAGTCCGTAGGGTTCAATATTGAGTTGGCCCACCCTTTGCAGCTATAACAGCTTCAACTGATCTGGAAAGGCTGTCCACAAGGTTTAGGAGTGTGTCTATGGGAATGTTTGACCATTCTTCCAGAAACGCATTTGTGAGGTCAGGCACTGATGTGGAACCAGAAGGCCTGGCTCGCAGTCTCCACTTTAATTTATCCCAAAGGTGTTCTATCAGGTTAAGGTCAGGACTCTGTGCAGGCCAGCCAATTTCCTCCACCCCAAACTCGCTCATCCATGTCTTTGTTGACCTTGCTTTGTGCACTCATCCAAATCATTTGACGAAGGAGGGATTATGGTATGAGGTTGTTTTTCAGGTGTTGGGTTTGGCCCCTTAATTCCAGTGATAGGAACTCTTAGGCTCCATTCACACCTGGGCGTTTTCAGCTCCAAAAACGCTCAAAAGAAACGCTTCCAAAACGGCCAACAAGTAAAACCCCATTAATTTAAATGGCCCCTGTTCACATCTGAGCGTTTTGCAAAACGCCTGTAGCTGAAAAAAGTACATGAGCTTCTTTTTGGGCTGATTACCAGCGTTTTTGATAGATGTCAATGAAAAATCGCGGTAAAAATCGCGGTAAAAAACGCTACGCTCAAGTGTGAATGCAGCCAGGCCTCAGCATATCAAGACATTTTGGACAATTTCATCCTCCCAACTTTGTGGGAACAGTTTAGGGATGGCCCCTTCCTGTTCCAACATGACTGCGCACCAGTGTACAAAGCAAGGTCTCAAAGACATACAGTATCTCACAAAAGTGAGTACACCCCTCATATTTTGGTAAATATTTTATTATATCTTTTCATGTGACAACACTGAAGAAATGACACTTTGCTGCAATGTAAAGTAGTGAGTGTACAGCTTGTATAACAGTGTAAATTTGCTGTTCCCTCAAACTACCTCAACACACGGCCATTAATGTCTAAACCACTGGAAACAAAAGTGAGTACACCCCTAAGTCAAGATGTCCAAATCGGGCCCAAAGTGTCAATATTTTGTGTGGCCACCATTATTTTGCAGCACTGCCTTAACCCTCTTGGGCATGGAGTTCACCAGAGCTTCACAGGTTGCCACTGGAGTCCTCTTCCACTCCTCCATGATGACAGCACTGAGCTGGTGGATGTTTGAGACCTTGCGCTCCTCCACCTTCCATTTGAGGATGCCCCACAGATGCTCAATAGGGTTTAGGTCTGGAGACATGCTTGGCCACTCCATCACCTTTACCCTCAGCTTCTTTAGCAAGGCAGTGGTCGTCTTGGAGGTGTGTTTGGGGTCATTATCATGTTGGAATACTGCCCTGTGACCCAGTCTCGGAAGGGAGGGGATCATGCTCTTCTTCAGCATGTCACAGTACATGTTGGCATTCATGGTTCCCTCTATGAACTGTAGCTACACAGTGCCAACAGCACTCATGCAGCCCGAGACCATGACACTCCCACCATCATGCTTGACTGTAGGCAAAAAACACTTGTCTTTGCACTCCTCACCTGGTTGCTGCCACGCACGCTTGACACCATCTGAACCAAATAAGTTTATCTTGGTCTCATCAGACCACAGGGCATGCTTCCAGTAATCCATGTCCTTAGTCTGCTTGTCTTCAACAAACTGTTTGCGGGCTTTCTTGTGCATCATCTTTAGAAGTGACTTTGTTTTTGGGATGACAGCCATGCAGACCAATTTGATGCAGTGTATGGCCTGTTCTGAGTGGAACCTGTCCTGTTAAAGTGCTGTATGGTCTTGGCCACCATGCTGCAGCTCAGTTTCAGGGTCTTGGCAGTCTTCTTATGGCCTAGGCCATCTTTATGTAGAGCAACAATTCTTTTTTTCAGATCCTCAGAGAGTTCTTTGCCATGTGGTGCCATGTTGAACTTCCAGTGACCAGAATGAGAGAGTAAGAGCGATAACACCAAATTTAACACACCTGCTCCCCATTCACTACCTGAGACCTTGTTACACTAAGGAGTCACATGACACCGGGGAGGTAAAATGGCTAATTGGACTCAATTTGAACATTATCACTCAGGGGTGTACTCACTCTTATTGCCAGCGGTTTAGACATTAATGGCTGTGTGTTGAGTTATTTTGAGGAGACAGCAAATTTACACTGTTATACAAGCTGTACGCTCACTACTTTACATTGTAGCAAAGTGTCATTTCTTCAGTGTTATCACAAGAAAAGATATAAAATATTTACAAAAATGTGAGGGGAGATACTGTAGATGAGTGAGTTTGGGGTGGAGGAACTTGATTGGCCTGCACAGAGTCCTGACCTCAACCCGATAGAACACCTTTGGGATGAGTTATAGTGGAGACTGCGAGCCAGGCCTTCTCGTTCCACATCAATGCCTGACCTCACAAATGCTCTCCTAGAAGAATGGTCAAACATTCCCATAGACACACTCCTAAACCTTGTGGACAGCCTTCCCAGAAGAGTTGAAGCTGTTATAGCTGCAAAGGGTGGGCCAACTCAATATTAAAACCTGCAGACTAAGATTGGGATGCCATTAAAGTTAATGTGCGTGTAAAGGCAGGCGTCCCAATACTGGTGGGGAAGTGGTAAGCATTTTTCTTTTTGCATGGTAATATTGGCAATAGTTATCCATCTAGTTTTGTTCCCCTTGTAATAGGTTGACAGACATTTCAGGCAGCAATGCAATTATATTAGCCAGCGAGAGCTTAAAAGAAAAGTATTGGCTTAAAAAAATTAAAATGTATACTCACCTTGGTGGATGTAGCATCACTTCAATGCTGCATCTGTCCCCTGCCGACTCTACAGTGGGAAATGAGTGATCAAACACCACTGATCGCTCAGTTCTCCCCCTCCGCTCTGAGCAGACAGCCAGGACCGTCAGTCACCAGCTCTCTGCCCTGCCGCTCCAGTGCTCATTGGAGCGCTGGGCTGTGGAGTGGCGGGATGGGCTGGCTAAGGGTTTCAGCAGATCGCTGAGAAGTTAAGCCAGGTGCCTGTCAAGGGATCTGGGTGAATCCTGACCATATGGTGGGATCTTTCCTAAGCCTGGAGTGGCTGAGTGCAGTCAGCCGACTTTAGCCCGCTGTCGGCTGAAAGCAGGTGACAGGAGTGCTGGACGAACTGCACTCCTGTGTCCTACAGAAGTATAACCAAAATAGCTTTGGCCATCTTCTTCTGTGATGATATCGGGAGGCAGCTGTTTCTTCTGGGTTTAGGCAGCTGGCGCTGATGACAGGCTGCCAGGCTCGTCTTCCTTGTCTGTCTGCTGAATGGAAGCCTCTGCCTTCTTAGATATGTGATGTGCATAACCCAGGGAGGCAGCAGGTGCAGGATAGGTAATTCTTGCTTAGATGAGAATGGAGGGGAGGAGTGGGCTGGAAAAGAAAAAAAGGGGGATTTTCATATGCATAAACATCATACACCTAAATGCAGAATTGAAATACGAAAAGCAGATAGATATGTGCAATTCGGTTCGGTCAGAATATAAATTTGGATTAATATTTGTTTATTCGGAGATTCAGATGTATCCAAATCTCTGAATTAAATAGTAACAAATTTAGTTTAAATGAGTTTTGTAAATGTGTTTTCCAACTAATTCTGCATTTTCGTAACAATTTGAATTTGGATCGATTCAAACTCTGTGAGAAGAATAGCTGGTTGTTAAAGAGTGGGCCGTGAAGCCCGCCGGCGTGTCCTTAACAACCAATGACTCATCAGCTGTACCATACCACCTCACCTCCTGAACCATACCAGTCCACATGCCCTTAATATGGGGGGTGCATTGGAGTTGGGGGGCTCTGTCTCCCCCACCTCAAAGCACCTTGTTCCTATGTTGATGGGGACAAGGGCCTCTTCCCCAAAACCATGGCCGGTGGTTGTGGGGGGTCTGTGGGCAGGGGTCTTATCTGAATCCAGAAACTCCCTTTAACAAGCGGGCCCCCAGATCCCGGCCCTGCTCCATCGTACACCTACCATTCACCAAAAAAGGGTAAAAAATGAGGAAACAAAAAACACGAGACAAGTCCTTTAATAAATCAGGTGACCCTGCCCCCTTGTGACATCATGCTGATCCGATGATGTCACAAGGGGTGGGGGTCACCTGATGATGTCATTGGGGGATTCCGCCTCTTAGTTATTTAAGAAATGTCAGATGGCGGAACAGGCAAACAGCAGGATACTTCGTCGGTACCAGAGGTTTTGTTTATTTAATCTTTTTTTTGGGTTTGGGGGTGGCGGCAGGCGCATGATTGAAGAGATCTACATCAGGGGACACTTGTCAAAAAAAAGTGTTGTGTCTTTACTCACTTTTTACACTTTTGTGGTGAATGGGTAGGGGTACTTTGTACCCCATACTCATTTACATAAGGGAGGGGGGGGGGCTGGGATCTGGGGGCTTCCAGATTCTGATAAACCCAATGCCCGCAGATCCCCACAACCACCGGCCAGGGCAGTGGGGAAGAGACCCTTGTCCCCATCAACAGGGGGACAAGGTGCGCTGGGGTGGGGGGGGGAGAGGCTCCCATGCCTCCAAGCACCCTCCCCATTTTGAGGGCATGTGTCCTGGCCTGCCGGGCAGCCTGCTGTGCTGCATGCTCAGATAAGGGTCTGGTATGGATTTTGGGGGGGACGCTAAATTTGGAATTTGTTGGAAAATGTATAAACTAAATTAAACAAAACGAAACAAATTCCAAAATGAATCAACAAAACAAAATTAGTAACCTAACGAATCGATCCGAAATGAAAAAAAAAAAACAAATTTTTCTGTTCTGCAGATATCTAAAAGCAGACATTGGTGGACTGTGCTGAATACTGGATAACGATTAATGATGTCTGGAAATGTTATTGTCAAATAGACCATACTACTCCGTTGGCATGCTTCCTTTGTTTTGCACATGAGAAATTATTTATGGCATTCTTAAAAATGGGAGATTCTTGTCCATTGATGGAGGTAGTAGCCAGCTGATTTCTGGCTTCCTGAATTTATAGGTGAACAGGCACAGATTTAGTAGCCATAGTGCTGGTGAATGTTCCATTAAGCCCCGGTTCACACTTGTGCGTGTGCGGGGTTCGCATGTAATGTCGGAGCGCACTGCTCCGACATTACATGCGATCAGCTGTGCGGTGCGAGTTTAGCCATACAAACTGTATGGCTAAATTCGCATCGCTCCCGCAGCAAACACGCACAGGAGGCATTTTTGCAGCCGCATCAGGATCGGATCGCACAGCGGTTCACACTTGTGCGATCCGATCCTGTGCGAACTGCACGATCGCACTGCGATATGCGATCAAACTGGGGGTGTCGTTAAGATTACATTGACACCCCCAGCGTATCGCATATGGCAGTGTGAACTGCCGGGGGTGCGTGTGCGATGCGGGAACAGGCTGCGAGTTCGCAGCCTTCCCGCATCGCATCAGTGTGAACCGAGCCTCCATGGGTGTTGGGACACACACTAGAAAAATTTGACTGGACATTCATTTATTGATCGATTTATTGGCTGTGATGGAGGCTCGGTTCACACTGATGCGATGCGGGAAGGCTGCGAACTCGCAGCCTGTTCCCGCATCGCACACGCACCCCCGGCAGTTCACACTGCCATATGCGATACGCTGGGGGTGTCAATGTAATCTTAACGACACCCCCAGTTTGATCGCATATCGCAGTGCGATCGTGCAGTTCGCACAGGATCGGATCGCACAAGTGTGAACCGCTGTGCGATCCGATCCTGATGCGGCTGCAAAAATGCCTCCTGTGCGTGTTTGCTGCGGGAGCGATGCGAATTTAGCCATACAGTTTGTATGGCTAAACTCGCACCGCACAGCTGATCGCATGTAATGTCGGAGCAGTGCGCTCCGACATTACATGCGAACCCCGCACACGCACAAGTGTGAACCGGGGCTTAAACAGATTGAAGATTGTTTACTTTATTTGCTGTTTGCACACTGGAAATTTGCACTTTATTTGCTGATTGCACACCTAGAGACTTGCATTTTATTGGTTACTGGCACATATTAAGCATGCACTATTACTTCATTTGATATATTCATTGTTTTATATCTGAAGTTTACATGAGGTTCTCATTGGCTTGATTACACTAATTGTAACACTTGGCACTTTAATATTTATGAATTGGTTATGTTATATTTAACAGCAACTATGTTAGTATTTTAATAATTTCTTTGCATGTTTTTTTTTTTACCTTTGACACTTTAAACTCATGATCACATTTGTTATAAACAACAGTTAAGGACTACTTAGGAACCAGCAAATGTTGGGACAGTAAAAACTACTGTATGAATATAAAATGTACAATGCATCCTATAGAGTGCAGTGGTCAGAAGTACTATATGTAACAATATCCCCTTATATTGCTAGTCTGCAAGTGAAAGAAACAGTTCTATCATTGGTGACAGTTAGCATAAAAATATTCCCTGCGATTGGTATCAGTGGGAGAAACCACTGTTGCAAGAATACTGTAGCTCCAAATTAATTGGTGTTCATTGGGAAAATAGCTCTTATTCTGTTTGTATTCAGTGAATAAATGGCCCCCAGTGGGGAAATAGCTTCTAATCCATTGGCGTTAAGTCGGATAAAGACCTTTAGTGGAAGAAAAGGTCTCGGTCTGTTGGTGTTCAGTAGGATAATGGCCCCTAGTGGGAGAAAAGCTTGCAGAACATTGTTGTTCAGTATGATAATGGATTCAAGTGGGAAAATAGATCCCAATTTATTAGTGTTTAGTAGGTTAATGGCCCCCAGTGGGAGAAAAGCTCAGTTTTTTTACTGTTCAGTGGGTAATATCCATCCAGGGAAAATAGCCCTCAATTAATTGATGTTCAGTAGGATAATGATCTCCAGTGGAAGAAAAGCTCCCTGTTCATTTGTGTTCAGTGGCAGAGGCCCTCAGTAGAAGCATAGCACCCAATTCATGGGTGTTCAGTAGATAATGATCTCCACTGGAAAAATAGTTCCCCGTTTATTTCTGTTTAGTAGGATAATGATCTCCAGTGGAAGAATAGCTCCCCGTTCATTGGTGTTCAGTGGCAGAGGCCCTCAGTAGAAGCATAGCACCCAATGTATTGGTGTTCAGTGGTATAGCGATCTCCAGTGGAAGAATAGCTTCCAGCTCATTGATGTTCAGTAGGATAATGATCTCTAGTAGAAGTTAAATAGCCCTCAATAAGGGCTCCAGTGGAAGAATAGCTCCCTGCTCATTGGTGTTTAGTAGGATAATGATCTCTAGTGGAAGAATAGCTCCCTGTTCATTGGTGTTCAGTAGATAATGATCTCCACTGGAAGAATAGTTCCCCGTTCATTGTTGTTCAGTAGGATAATGATCTCTAGTGGAAGAATAGCTCCCCGTTCTTTGGTGTTCAGTGGCAGAGGCCCTCAGTAGAAGCATAGCACCCAATGTATTGGTGTTCAGTGGATAGCGATCTCCAGTGGAAGAATAGCTCCCAGCTCATTGATGTTCAGTAGGATAATGATCTCTAGTAGAAGTTAAATAGCCCTCAATAAGGGCTCCAGTAGAAGAATAGCTCCCTGTTCATTGGTGTTCAGTGGCAGAGACCCTCAGTAGAAGCATAACTCCCAATTCATGGGTGTTGTTCAGTAGATAATGATCTCCATTGGAAAAATAGTTCCCCGTTTATTTCTGTTTAGTAGGATAATGATCTCTAGTGGAAGAATAGCTCCCCGTTCATTGGTGTTCAGTGGCAGAGGCCCTCAGTAGAAGCATAGCACCCAATGTATTGGTGTTCAGTGGTATAGCGATCTCCAGTGGAAGAATAGCTTCCAGCTCATTGATGTTCAGTAGGATAATGATCTCTAGTAGAAGTTAAATAGCCCTCAATAAGGGCTCCAGTGGAAGAATAGCTCCCTGCTCATTGGTGTTTAGTAGGATAATGATCTCTAGTGGAAGAATAGCTCCCTGTTCATTGGTGTTCAGTGGCAGAGACTGTCAGTAGAAGCATAACTCACAATTCATTGGTGTTCAGTAGATAATGATCTCCACTGGAAGAATAGTTCCCCGTTCATTGTTGTTCAGTAGGATAATGATCTCTAGTGGAAGAATAGCTCCCCGTTCTTTGGTGTTCAGTGGCAGAGGCCCTCAGTAGAAGCATAGCACCCAATGTATTGGTGTTCAGTGGATAGCGATCTCCAGTGGAAGAATAGCTCCCAGCTCATTGATGTTCAGTAGGATAATGATCTCTAGTAGAAGTTAAATAGCCCTCAATAAGGGCTCCAGTGGAAGAATAGCTCCCTGTTCATTGGTGTTCAGTGGCAGAGACCCTCAGTAGAAGCATAGCACCCAATTCATTGATGTTCAGTGGAATAGCGATCTCCAGTGGAAGAATAGCTCCCATCTCATTGATGTTCAGTAGGATAATGATCTCTAGTAGAAGTTAAATAGCCCTCAATAAGGGCTCCAGTAGAAGAATAGCTCCCTGTTCATTGGTGTTCAGTGGCAGAGACCCTCAGTAGAAGCATAGCACCCAATTCATTGATGTTCAGTAAGAATGGCTTTCAGTTCGAGAATAGCTCTCAGTTCATAAGTCTACAGTGGTGTAATGTCTCCCAGTGGGAGAAGTGCTGAAGTGAGGGCACTTGGGATAGTTGAAAGAAGCATACGCAAGTATTGCAAGCCATTTAAATCCCACTGCACCCTTAAAAAAATCACTAAAAACGCCTTCTCTTTGACTCCAACGCGTTTAGCCAAAATGACAAAATGTCCTCAGACTCCAAATTTTTGCTGTTGCTTCAGGGAAATGAAAGTTCTCAGGCTGCAGGGAGAGTCCCAAGTCCTGTGTAGAGTTAGAGCAAACAGGAGCTCACATAAGGTTTATCTTTGAACCTGGCATCTAATCTGAATGTCGGGGGAACAAAAACATTAACATATTAAGGCTTAACTTAAAATAGTACCTTCTGTTTCTCTCTGTTGCTCTCTGCGTCCTCAAAATGATTTTGGCTGCTATGATCTGATTTCCTGTTATAAGGTCCCACTCTATGTAGGAATGTAGTCAACCTCGCTTGCTCTCCTGAGATAGACTATGGACTATGAGATGTGCATAGAGCAGTGCGCCAAACTGCAACTAATGTGCACAGCTTGTTCCAAACAAATGGAAGTGAAGGAAAAAGGAGATCTTCTGGAGCCCACAGAGGACATTACACCAAGGCAGAAAATCACAGTAAAACACAATTTATTGAGTTTACAGAACTATTAAAGTGGTTATAAAGCCTAAACATTTTTTGTTATGGAATTCCTTGCATTAGGGTAAAATGTATTCCTTGCATTAGGGTAAAAAATGTTTAGGTGTCTGCATCACCCCTCACTCCCCTCCCCCTTTTACTTACCTGACCCTATTTCCTTCCAGTGCCATGCACGTCTGCAGCTCTTTGTCTCCCCTCCCTCCCCTGGCCTTGCTGTCTTTGTTGGGGCACCGGGAGCTATTGGTGTCAATCAAAGCCAGTGATGAGGGAGCCGGGGCAGGGCTGAGTCCTGCTGTCTGTGTCAATGGACCCGCTTCCCATGGGGACATAGGACAGAGGAGAGGGAAAAGGAGCGCCGGCGGGGGACCCGAAAAGAGGAGGTTTGTGGCCGCTTCCATTGCACAGGGCAGGTAAGTATAGACATGTTTGTTATTTTTTATTTATTTTTTTAATTTACTATTGCAACCACTTTATGTAGTGGAGAATAAGGATATTGTTTAGTGTCAGTTTAATGCAAACCTGTTGCTTTGTCCTTCATGGGTATTTAATTGGCCCACTTGTATTTTATTTTAATTTTTATTTAATAATAAGCATAGTGCTATTGTAAAGATAGAATGACACCCAGTGTTAATTTCATCAACGAAACATCAACTTTTTCGTCAAGGATTTCGCCAGTGGCATTTTTACAGTGATGAAAACTAAACAAAAAGTACAGCACATTTTTGTCCACTGACAAAAACTATGACGCAAATAAAATCAGTTTTCATTAACAAACGAAAAGGGGATGAAAATGTGAGGCAGGGACGTTTACTAACTTCCAGTTTTCACCGAGCTTGGCTTGCTTCTGCTCCCAGCAAGCAAGCGAGTTGAAGCAACTGTGTGCACCACCCTTTATGACTGCCAGAGACCAGAGCAGCACTGTGCATTACAGGCCATCCCTTAGACCTGAAACCACCATCCAGCACTGTGCAGCATTGCAGGTCTCCTCTGATCAGTGACCACCGGCATAGTGGCATCCAGAGCACTGTGCATTACAGGCCATCCCTCAGACCTGAGGCCACCAACCAGCAATCTGCAGCATTGCAGGCCTCCTCTGACCAGTGACCACCGGCATAGTGGCATCCAGAGCACTGTGCATTACAGGCCATCCCTCAGACCTGAGGCCACCAACCAGCAATCTGCAGCATTGCAGGCCTCCTCTGACCAGTGACCACCGGCATAGTGGCATCCAGAGCACTGTGCATTACAGGCCATCCCTCAGACTTGAGACCACCATCCAGTACTCTGCAGCATTACAGGCCTCCTCAGTAGGGTTGCCACCTCATCCCTTTAAACCAAGACACATATGAGTTACACAGGTTCTGTGGCTGATTAAGATGGCAAATAAACCGGCATAGTGGTATAGGGTAAACCCCAAAACTGATGGGTTGAAACCTCTACAGTGGCATCATGGGTTGAAACTCATGAGTTGAAACCCCTACAGTGGCATCCAGAGCACTGTGCATTACAGGCCATCCCTCAGACCTGAGACCGCCATCCAGCACTCTGCAGCATTACAGGCCTCCTCAGTAGGGTTGCCACCTCATCCCTTTAAACCAAGACACATGTGAATTACACAGGTTCTGTGGCTGATTAAGGTGGTAATTAAACTCACTTAGTGCCTTATGTGTATCATTTTAGCCTCAGAACCTTTGTAATTCATGTGTGTCCTGGTTTAAAGGGATGAGGTGACAACCCTAGTCCTCAGACCACTGTCCAGAGCACTGTGCAGCATTACAGGCCTCCTCAGACCACAGTCCAGAGTGGCTAAATCTGTACCTGTGAGTTTGTTCAAACCTTAATACCATAAATAATATGATATTAGATTGTTTTACTCCAGGAGTATATAATGAGTTTGTAATTCCTATTGAATTTCCTAAATAATGCATTACAATTCAACTAAACACATTGGATTTTAGTTGACTAAAATGTACTGGAGATTTTAGTCGGCTAAAATACGATGACTAAAATGGGACTAAAATTAAAATGGCATTTTAGTCAAAAGACTAACTAAAACTAAATCAAAATTTGATGCCAAAATTAACACGGATGACACATCATCTCGACAATACTTTCCTAAGAAGAAATGACAAAGCCATTTATTTTTGGCAAAGGTTAAAATACTATTGCATCAAGGCGGCTATTATTTTGCTGTTCCACTCAGTGATATTACATGTCCTATAGCGTGCCCTGAAAATTGCCCACAGTTTGGCAACAAAACAGGCTCTGCCCTGAGTAGAAAGGTCCTCGTCCCCCCCCCCCTCCGGGTGTGGGCTCATTGTAATCTAGAGCAGGATTTGGGCGTTGCTAGCTGGTTCATCCAGTTCTTGGTAAAATCCTCCCCGCCTGGAACTCTGGATCCCACTGGATGCAGGGCAGTGCCTGCAGGGACATGCATGTAATTATCTGGGGCTGTCATCTCAGTACACAGCACAGAGAACATTGTCTTTAAACTATTAGTGTCACTAATTGCTAAATAATACCTTTGCCACCATGAGCGCATGATTTTAATAGCCTGTCTCTCTCGCTACAAGGGACAGTCCTGTACAGACCTCATCCTTGAAAAAGCCATTATTCTGTCTATGTAAATCATTTTACAGCACTGTCATTTCACGGAATTTAATGGGGAGATGTACGGTATACGCAGCCTAACAGCAATCATTTTAGTAGCATGTTGTCAACTGGTAAATGAGTCACAAAAAATTAGACCAGTGTCACTAAAGGGTCAATCCACCCAAAATGATATTTCAGTTTATGATTGTTAAAAGAAACTAGTGCTAAGAGAAATATGTCAACGCTGACCGAGTTTCCAGAAATATAATTTATTGTCCATCATGGACTTCAATCTAAATTCTCAAACAAAAACCAATAAGACTAGGCGCCAAGGAGTCTTAGTGACAGTACATATATATAATGACAATATGCCCATAGCTGCAGGAGAGAGATATCCTCGGGAACAAGGATGCTAGAAATCGCCACATAGAACTCTCATAAAAAGCACTTAGGACTGTAGTCAATGCCTCATCTCGCCTCCTTGCCTCTCATAGGCTCACAGTGCCTCCAGTGGTTGACCACGACTTTACTTCATCCATTGCCGGAACCACCGGCTCGTGCTGGTGACGTCATCTCCAGGCTGCAGCACTCAGCTTCACCATCCACCACCGCTAGTCTTTTCCACCTCGCTTTCTTGCCCAGGTCGGGCACACCGTGAGTCTGGAGGTGGACTGTGGCTCTTCCGGCATCCATTGCTTGGTACATAAGCTTACAGCCTCTGATAGCAAGCACAACAGGAGTGGCCACTTTTTTCTTCGGCCCCTAGAGCGCCAAAACCTGCTCCCTGCCTCGACTCCAACTTGGCTCCATCTTATTGGTCTGAGCATCTGGCCTCCATTTCAGGGTTAGTAAAGGGACATCCTATGGCATTGTACCTATGTGTCATGATCCTGGGTCAGGCTCGAAGACCAGTAGCTATAGCAGCGGAAGCTCAAACAGGAACCAGCAGGATAGGAAAACAAGCAGGTCACCCAGGCAGATGACTGTAACGTTCATGCGTTTTTGTTAGTGGATGGATTTACAGCTGCAGAATTATTACACTCAGTAGCCTTGTAGAGAATCTGTTGAACAAACATATCCAACTCTCAGGACTTCATCACCGTGTACAGCCTGTTATATACTATATATATATTAATAGATGTTTAATGGAGGGATAGAGTATATGAGGATATATAGATGAGAGACAGGCTATTGTATGGTGAGCACTAGAAGTAGTATTAGGAGAGTTGCAGGTGATGGTAAAGCAGATAGGTTCTGATGTCAAGTATAGTGCAGATGGTAAGAGGACACAGATGGAGTATACTTAGACAGAGTAACCTAGTGCAAGGATAGTTGAAGGTAGTCCCAAGAGCTAACAGTCTATGCAGATGATAGTGAATAGATAGATACAGATAGTTTTGGTAATTGCAGTAGATGACAGTAGGAGATTGGTTAGCAAGAATCCTCTGCGGGGTACTTATCACTTAGATAGGTTTAGGAATAACAGTGTCCAATGGAGAGGGGTGATCCCGTAGCGAGATATGGATCACCAGCGAGGTTTCCAGCTTCAGTTCAGCAAGGGAGAAATGTCAGCAGCTCCGACTTCTCAGGCGTAGGTGCGATGAACATGTGGGTTTGAACGAGCGATGAGTGAGAGCAAACCGGCGATTGAAATAGCCGCTCATAGCGGCGCTCGGCAATGATGTCATCCGGTCTTAAAGGTATATGCGTCCCTTGTTACACAAGATGGGACGCAATTAGGAGAGGAGAAATATGGAGACAAGGGTACCAGAGGTACCGGAACATTACAGTACCCCCCCCTTAAGGCCAGCTCCGGAAGGCCTCTAGAACTGGTTTTTCTGGATATTTCGAGTGGAAATTGCGAATCAGTCTAGGGGCATGTATATCGGAGGTATCCAGCCAGTTGTCATCTTGGGGCCCATAATTCTTCCATCGTACAAGATACTGGAGTCTTCTTCTATTGAAACGGGAATCCAAAATTTCTTTTATCTCAAATTCTTCTCCACCTTCCACTTGTACAGGAGGTGGAGGTGAGATAGTAGGCCTTATTCCTTGGTTAGGAACATGGGGCTTCAGTAGAGACACATGGAAGACAGGATGTATCTTGAGGTCTACTGGCAATGTGAGTTGTACTGCAGCTTTTCCAATAAGCTTCTCTATTGGAAAAGGTCCCAGAAATAGAGGTCCAAGTTTTTTACTAGGGATTTTTAGTCTCAGATTTTTTGTAGAAAGCCAAACAAGATCCCCAATGGCATATTGGGGAGAGGGTTTCCTACGGAGGTCGTAGTACTTTTTTTGTTGGCTATGAGCATGGGATATGGTATTGTTGAGTAATCCCAGAGAATCCTTTATCTGGGCAAGATAATCAGATGCCACTGGATTACTTGATGGCAAGATACGTGGAGGAAGGAGTGTGGGATGAAACCCATAATTCAGGTAAAACGGACTTTGCTTAGTAGTGCTATGAGTAGCGTTGTTATAGGCGAATTCCGCCAGCGGGAGGAGATCTGCCCAATCGTCCTGTAGATACGAAGTATAGCAACGCAGGTACTGTTCAATGCACTGGTTAACTCTCTCTGTCTGTCCGTTGGTCTGAGGGTGGTAGGGAGAGGTAAGTTTACGCTCTATTCGCAGTATCTGACATAGAGCTAGCCAAAACTTTGAGATGAATTGTGAACCACGGTCAGACAGCAGTGTTTTTGGAATACCATGTAACTTAAAGACATGTTTCACAAGTAATTCCGCTGTTTGTTTGGATGAAGGTAGTTTTCGGATAGGGGTGAAATGTGCCATCTTGGTCAGATGGTCCACTGATACCAAGATGGTGTTGAATCCTTTGGAAGGTGGTAGTTCCACTATGAAATCTAAGGATACCACTTCCCACGGAACCTGGGGTATCGGTAAACTACAAAGTAACCCTGATGGTTTCGTGTTGTCAATTTTAGACCTTGCACAGATATCACAAGATGAAACGAACTTTTTTACGGTTGTCTTCATGTCTGGCCACCAAAATTGCCTAGTGAGTAGATTGAGAGTTTTAGTCATACCCATATGTCCTGCCATAGGTACATCATGCGACAATTCTAAGATCTTGGTTCACATAGTAGGGGGTATATATAATTTATCGTTGTAGTAGAGGAAGGCTTCTGCGTCAGTAGTTAGTTGTGGTGGAGGTGAATCCAACCCTATGCTGTGCAAAATCTCCTCCTTGAGGGAGCGAACGACTCCGATAATACGCTCAAGTGGTATTATAGGAACTGAGGGAACCTCAGTGCAATCTTTCTCGGCTAGTCGTGAGAGTGCATCCGCTTTTTTATTTTTGTCTGCGGGGGTGTAAGTTACTAAAAAATTAAATCTCAGAAAGAATAACGACCACCGTACCTGCCGGTGGGAAAGAGTTCTATTAGTCTGAAGGTATTGAAGGTTTTTGTGATCAGTATATATCAGAATTGGCAATTGAGTGCCCTCAAGTAGATGTCGCCAATTCTCTAATGCCAGTTTTATGGCTAATAACTCCTTCTCACCTACTGGGTAGTTCACCTCGGGGCTACTTAATGACTTTGAAAAGAAAGCAACTGGGTGAAGAGGTGAGGTGTTTGTTGGTCGTTGTGAGAGAACTGCTCCTACTGCCATATTAGACGCATCTACCTCCAAGATGTATTGAAGGGATGGGTCTGGATGGCATAGTATGGGGGCAGTAGTAAAGCTTGATTTCAGCAGAGAGAATGCTCCATCTGCTTCTTTTGTCCAATTAAATGGTTTCTTCGTGCTTGTAAGTTGTGTGAGAGGTTTCACAATCGCAGAGAAGTTTTTAATGAATTTCCTATAGTAATTAGAGAATCCTAGGAACCTTTGTAATGCTTTGCGAGTGGTTGGCACAGGCCAATCCAGAATGCAGGATATTTTGCTCATGTCCATTTTGATTCCACTTTTAGATATAATATACCCTAGGAATAGTACTTCCTCTTTATGAAACAAACATTTCTTTGATTTAACATATAAGTTATGTGCAAGTAGTCTTGACAACACAAGTCTCACATGTTTTATGTGCTCAGGTAAGGAATGAGAATAGATAAGTATATCGTCCAAATATACTACCACACAAACATCAAGCAAGTCTCGGAATATCTCATTTATAAACCGTTGGAAGGCTGCGGGAGCATTACATAGCCCAAATGGCATTACAAGGTACTCAAACAGTCCGTATCTGGTTCTGAATGCCGTCTTCCATTCATCCCCTTTACGGATTCGAATTAAATTGTATGCCCCTTTTAGGTCCAATTTTGAAAAGAAAGAAGCCCCACGCACCTGTTCGATAAGTTCAGGAATAAGAGGTAAAGGATAACGATCCTTTATTGTGATGGCATTTAATTGTCTGAAATCAATGATAGGCCTAAGGCTAGAGTCCTTATTGCGGACAAAGAAGAGCCCAGCAGCAGTGGAGGAAGTAGAAGGTCGGATGAATCCTTTTGCCAAGTTCTCATCCAGATACTCCTTAAGGTGAGAGAGTTCATCCTGTGAGAGAGGATATACATGTCCATAAGGCAACTTGCTATTAGGGAGCAGATCGATACAACAATCATAGTCCCTATGGGGAGGTAGCATTTGAGCGTTTTTCTCAAGGAAAACCTCCGATAAATCTTGATAACACTTAGGAATAATGTCATCCGGCAGTACAGACAGGATCCTATCATGTGTGGGGAGGTTACACGTCGTCTCACAATAGTGAGAAGAGAAGGCTAACGTTCTTGTTTTCCAATCGATGATTGGTTGATGTATGTGTAACCAGGGAAGTCCCAATATGATTGGAAAATGTGGTGAAGTTAATACATCAAAGGTGGTGGTCTCCACATGAGACTCGTCAGCAGTTACAAGAAGTGCCTGTGTCTGACTGGTGATAGGACCAGAGGATAAAGGGGTACCATTAATAAAACTAACGGAGACAGGTTTGGGTTTTGAAACAATAGGTATTTTATTAAGGGAGACAAAACAAATGTCAATGTAGTTTCCACAAGATCCTGTGTCAATCATAGCCTTGGTGGTGATTCTAGTTTGGTCCCACTGCAATGTTAATTGAACAAAAAGATAAGGATTAGAAAAGGAAGTTGTGAGTCCCCCTAGCAAGACATTTGAACACTCACCCTCTTTTCTGCGGACAAGAGGACGGTCGTTTACCAGATGATTCGGGGATGCGCAGTACATGCAAAGATGTTCGGTTTTCCTCCTGGCACGTTCAGTAAGGGTCAGAGGTGGACGTATCATTCCTACTTCCATAGGAGTAGGGTCAGCAGGCAACATCCGAGAAGGACTGGAAAATGGTGAGCCCATCTTCTCAGCCTTTCTTTCTCGTAGTCGTCTGTCAATATTGATACTGGTCTGGATCAGTCTCTCTAGAGTGCCAGGTAAATCCGCTCGGGCGAGCTCGTCTTTATCGGCCTCAGATAGGCCGAGTCTAAACTGCGTTCGCAAAGATGTGTCGTTCCACCCTGAATCAGGGGACCATCTTTTAAAATTCGCCACGAAATCTTCAACAGGTCTCCTTCCTTGTTTTAAGGCCCGTAATTGGGTGTCAACGGTACTCTGTTTGTTGGGGTCTTCATATAAAGTAGCAAGTTGTGCTAGAAATAAGGGATAAGAATTAAGGAGTGGATCATCCTTTTCAAAGAGAGCATCTGCCCAGGCCCGGGGTTCACCCGTTAAATAGGAGATGATGGTACAAACCTTAATTTGGTCAGTGGTGTAGGTTAGAGGTTTTAACAAAAAAAACAATCGACATGCGTTTTTAAATTCACGGAATTTGCTCCGATCACCAGAAAACACTATAGGAGGGTTTATTTTAGGCTCATGGGGCTGAGCAGCAGGAGGCTGTGTGAGACGGCCAAGCTGCTGTCTCAAGGTCTGATTTTCATTTTGTACCTCTGTAAGCGCAAGGATCAATGCATCTACTTGCTGTTTTAATTGTAGTACATGAGAGGATAATTCTGCTGAATCCATATTTTTTTTAAAGGCTCGTTCAATCTGTAACGTTCATGCGTTTTTGTTAGTGGATGGATTTACAGCTGCAGAATTATTACACTCAGTAGCCTTGTAGAGAATCTGTTGAACAAACATATCCAACTCTCAGGACTTCATCACCGTGTACAGCCTGTTATATACTATATATATATTAATAGATGTTTAATGGAGGGATAGAGTATATGAGGATATATAGATGAGAGACAGGCTATTGTATGGTGAGCACTAGAAGTAGTATTAGGAGAGTTGCAGGTGATGGTAAAGCAGATAGGTTCTGATGTCAAGTATAGTGCAGATGGTAAGAGGACACAGATGGAGTATACTTAGACAGAGTAACCTAGTGCAAGGATAGTTGAAGGTAGTCCCAAGAGCTAACAGTCTATGCAGATGATAGTGAATAGATAGATACAGATAGTCTTGGTAATTGCAGTAGATGACAGTAGGAGATTGGTTAGCAAGAATCCCCTGCGGGGTACTTATCACTTAGATAGGTTTAGGAATAACAGTGTCCAATGGAGAGGGGTGATCCCGTAGCGAGATACGGATCACCAGCGAGGTTTCCGGCTTCAGTTCAGCAAGGGAGAAATGTCAGCAGCTCCGACTTCTCAGGCGTAGGTGCGATGAACATGTGGGTTTGAACGAGCGATGAGTGAGAGCAAACCGGCGATTGAAATAGCCGCTCATAGCGGCGCTCGGCAATGATGTCATCCGGTCTTAAAGGTATATGCGTCCCTTGTTACACAAGATGGGACGCAATTAGGAGAGGAGAAATATGGAGACAAGGGTACCAGAGGTACCGGAACATTACAATGACGCAGGCTCAACTGAGGTGTGGAATCTAAGTGCTAACTGGTCTTGACCAGCGCTCCAGATGGTGGAGATGGATTTTGCTGCGTGTTAGCACCAGGTCACGGTCCTCAGGATTGCCCCACGAGAAGGTGAGCAAGCCAAAGTCCGGTAGCAGATAGGGATTAAGGGATAGCGTAGTCAAGGAGTAGCCAAAGGTCGGTAACGAGTAGTTGGGATTAAGCAGAAGAGTAGTCGAGGAACAAGCCAAGTGTCAATAATGGATGATAGCGAAGATACGGACGGCAGCAGAAGAGACAAGCTAAATATTGGCTGGTGAAGGCACAATATTCTGGCGACCAGGAAGTGCAAAGACATGGCTTAAATCAGGAAGTTCATGGGAGGAGCAAAGGGTTCAAGGTTCAACGCAATTAAGATTCACAGCAGGATCATTCAAGGATTTGTCCAGGGAGCTTTCCGGCATTCCAGGTAGCTCAGTGAGTAGACCCATTGCCAGACACCGTGAAGGTCCCAGCTTCAAGTCCGGGTCCTGACACTATGGTTACTATATATTTACTCCCACAATTTTTTACGTTAATAAACTGATTTTTGGAAGTTCTGCAACAGCATGAGTGTATCCATTGACTATAGTCCTAAGCGCTTTTTATGAGAGTTCTATGTGGCCATTTCTAATCGAAATTCTGCAAATCTGTTACTGGTCCTGCATAACCAATATAACCATTACAAGATAGTTCCACCCTCAAATGGATTTTTTTAAAACCCATCTCCGGCCATAACATTTAGTTCTGTCAAGTGTTTAAGTGTTTATTGCTCTCTTTGTCCTCTATGGAGAGATTTTCCTCAGCTTAGCGTTTATTTGATGTCCATCAGATAGGACAGAAAGTAAGATGAAATCTTTACGGCACAGGCAGCATTTTGCCTTTTTGCATCTCCAAGCAAAACATTTTGAGATTTCCTTTATTTTCTTCTTTGAAGAGTACAAGAGTAGTATTGGGAATATCGTGATGTAGCCTTAGGACAGAGCTATGAATTATGGGAGAGTTCTTCCCTGCAGATTCAAGTAATATAAGAAGTCACCAGGTGACTCAGCCCACCATACTCCACTTCATAAAAACATCATTTTTGGATGGCCTGAGCCTTAAAGTAGAACTATAGGCAAAACTTTTTTTTTCATTTTGGATAGAGCATGGGAGTGTTAGTAACCCATGTCAAATATTTTTTCGCCATCTGTGTCCTATTGGGGAGATTTACTTTCACTTCCTGTTTCATAGCCAAAACAGGAAGTGAGAGGAAAACCCTGCAAATTAACCGCTTGCCGACCGCCGCAAGTAAATTTACCCCGGCCTGGGAGGGTCTGGGGAGCGAGTGCGTGCCCGCGGAGGCGTGCTCCCGCTCCCGCGCGGTCACGGACCACCCCGCGCGTGTGACCGGCGGACCCGATGTCCGCCGGTCACTCGGCGATCGTCGGGGGAGAGGGAGAAAGTCAGGCGGCTTGTGTAAACAAGCAGCCTGTCATTCTCCTCGGTGTAAAAACACTGATCAAACGGTTCTACTATGTAGAACCGTTGCTCAGTGTCCTTACACCTCAAGCCACAGCCAATCACAGTAAGAATCACGCCCCTAGGGACACACACAGCCCCTCCCTCTCAAATAAAGTTAACCCCTTCACTACCAGTGTATTTTTACAGTAACAGTGCATATATATAGCACTGATTACTGTAGAAATGTCACTGGTAACCCCAAAAGTGTCAAAAATGTCAGTCAAGGGTCTGATCTGTCTGCCCCAATGTCGCAGTACTGCAAAAAAAATCGCAGATCGCCGCCATTACGCGTTAAAAAAACAACAAAAATGACAAAAATCTTTCCCTTTGTTAGTAAACGCGATAACTTTTGCGCAAACCAATAAAAATACGCTTTTTGCGATTTTTTTTACCAAACATATGTAGCATAAAACAAATTGGCCGAAAATGTTAAAAAATTTAGATTTTTACATTTTTTTGGGGGGAATTTCATATTAAAAAATGTGAAAAATATTGTTCTTTTTGCAAAATTTACGCTCTTTTTTTGTTTATAGCGCAAAAAGTAAAAAGCGCACAGGTGATCAAATACCACCAAAAGAAAGCTCTGTTTGTGGGAAAAAAAGGACGTCAAATTCGTTTAGGTACAGCGTCGCACGACCGCGCAATTGTCCGTTAAAGTCACGCAGTGCCGAATCGCAAAATACCACCTGGTCGTTTAGCAGCCAAATCCTCTGGGGCTTAAGTGGTTAAGGGAATTCCTTGGGGACCCCAGTGTCACCATAGCTAGTGTCCCCATTGGAAGATCCCCCCCCCCTATTACTTTTTTGGGGACAACCCAAAATGTGGGATTTTCTTTTACTTTCACTTTCAATGATAATGGTAAGCAGGACAAATAGAGAGGGGGAATCTACCTAATGGGGGCACAGACAGAAATAACAACTGACACATTTTCTAACCCCTCTGTACTCTATCTAAAACTAAAAAAAAAAGTTTTGCATTTAGTTATACTTTAAGGCCTAACTCCAGGCTGAGCCAAAAAGAAACAAATGCACTCACCGGCCACCTATTGGGTACACCAGTTCAATTGCTTGGTAACACAAATTGCTACATGGCCGCAACTCAATGCATTTAGGTATCTACACGTGGTGAAGATAACTTGCTGAAGTTCAAACCGAGCATCAGAATAGGGAAGATAGTGGATTTAACCACTTGCCTTCTGTGCACTTAAAGCGGAGTTCCGGGCACAAAAACGATTTTTTTTTTGTGCCCCTCCGCTAGGTAGACCTCACCTGAAAAGGAATTGGATAGTTAGGTTTTTTTTTTTGTTTACTCACCTTGTAATTGAAGATCGAAGATACTCACCTCAGAGTACTTCCTCCCTCGGAGCCGCGGCTCACCCCGTCACTTCCTGTCTCGCTATGATTCCTGGGAGCTGAACGTCATAGCTCCCAGGAATCAATGCGACGGCACCGGCCCCGCACGTCATTTCCGGGGCGACGCCGCATTCCCCTGCTAAACAGCTTCTGGGCATGCCCAGAAGCTGTGGAGGAATGCAGCGCCGCACCGGAAGTGACGAGAGGGGCCGGTGCAGGCGCATTCTGGGACAAGAAGACGCGGAAGAAGACGCAGAAGAGGACCGCGCCGGCTTCAGCTGCCCACAAGAGAGATGGAAACGCTGTGGAAGAAATTTTATAAGTAAGTTTTTCTTCTAAAAGGTAAGTGCGAACCGGGACAGATCAGAGGCTAGCCATTGTGGAATGTGCTAGCCCTGATTGTCCCGGGGGTATGTTTATTGAAAAAATGCTTTCTGTGCCCGGAACTCCGCTTTAAACCCCCTTCCCATCCAGACCAATTTTTAGCTTTCGGCGCTCTCACACTTTGAATGACAATTGCGCGGTCATGCTACACTGTACACATATGAAATTTTTTTAATTTTTTTTCACACAAATAGAGCTTTCTTTTAGTGGTATTTAATCTCCTCTGGGTTTTTTATTTTTTACAAAAAAATAAATAAATAAAAGTTTTTCTTATTTTCTGCGAGTAAATTTTGAAAATAAATACATTTTTCTCCTTCACTGATGTGCGCTGATGAGGCGGCACTGATGGGCACTGATAGGCTGCACTGATGGGCATTGATAAGGTGGCACTTACGGGCACTGATGAGGTGGCACTTATGGGCACTGATGAGGTGGCACTGATGAGGAGGTACTAATATGCCGCACTGATGAGCACTGATAGGCGGCACTGATAGGCGGCACTGATGAGCACTGATAGGCGGCACTGCTGGGCACTGAGAGGTGGCACTGCTGGGCACTGAGAGGTGGCACTGCTGGGCACTGAGAGGCGGCACTGACGGGCGGCACTGATGGGCACTGACAAATGGTGATCAGTGCCCTGATTACATTTTTCTTTGTCCCCGACGGCTGATCGGCTCTCTCCTTTCTCACACTGCAGTCTCTGTGTGAGGAAGGAGCGCTGGCGATGAGAGATGATCTCATATGTTTACATATGAGATCAACTCTCATTGGACGGTCCGATCACGTGGTGAATGGCCGCTGTGATTGGCCATTCACCACGATCTGTGATCGGCTGTGTCCAAGGGACACGGCCGACACAGATTTTCCCTGATGCGCGCTCGCGGGAGCGCGCGGGGAGCCTGTGTCTGGGAGGCCGTTTAAAGAGTCCGCGCTGCAGCCGTACTTCGGCTATAGCGCGGATAGGAGGTAGTTAAGTGACTTTGAACGTGGCATGGCTGTTGATGCCAGATGGGCTGGTCTGAGTATTTCAAAAACTGATCTACTGGGATTTTCACACATAACCATCTCTAGGATTTACAGAGAATGGTCCGAAAAAGAAAAAATATCCAGTGAGCAGCAGCTGTGTGGACAAAAATGCCTTGTTGATGTCAGAGGAGAATGGGCATAGATGATAGAAAGGCAACAGTAACTCAAATAACCACTCGTTACAACCAAGGTATGCAGAATACCATTTCTGAACACACAACAACCTTAAAGCAGATGGGCTACAGTAGCAGAAAACCACATCAGGTGCAACTCCTGTCAGAACAGGAAACTGAGGCTACAATTCGCACAAGCTCACCAAAATTGGACAATAGAAGACTGGTCTGATGAGTCTCGATTTCAGCTGAAGCATTCAGATGGTAGGGTCAGAATTTGGCCTAAACATAAAATGCATGGATCCACCCTATATCAATGGTTCAGGCTGGTGGTAGTGAAATGGTGTTGGGGATATTTTCTTGGCACATTTTGGACCCCTTTGTACCAATTGAGCACCGTTTTAAATGCCACAGCCTACCTATTGTATTGTTGCTGATCATGTCCATCCCTTTATGACTACAGTGTACCCATCTTCTGATGGTTCCTTCCGGCAGGATAATGAACCATGTCACAAAGATCAAATCATCTCACCACTGGTTTCTTGAACAGGACAATGAGGTCACTGTACTCCAATGGCCTCCACACTCACCAGATCTCATCCAATAGAGCACCTTTGGGATGTGGAGTGTGAAATGATTGTGTTACGGCTGTATCAGAGAGAGTGAATAATTAAAAGTAATTGAGTCTTCACCAAATAATGGATGCCATTTTCATGTGAACAAGGGTTACTTTAGTTCAGACAAAATAGAGCTGATGGCTGAGAACCAGCTGTTATCAAATTATTTTATGGGAATCAAGGCCGCTTCAGGTTGAGAACCTGTTGTTATCATAGATATGCCTTGTGGGAATGAGATGAGCAGTCTTGTGGGAATGAGGTGCACAGTCATTAAAAACAAGTTATTGTGCATGTCCGCATGATTCGTCCATTCTCCAGATCTATGGACTGCATGTATCCATGCAGCAAATATTTATCACGCATGACTTGACAGAATTATAGTATAAACGAAGGGGATTCTCTGGGGAAAATCGAGACTTTTCTGAAGACGCAAGATGTGCCTTGAGTCAATTTCCCGGTGTTCCCCTTGCTGATTGCTGGAGTCCCCCAATCGTAGAGGCAACGGGTGATGCTACAATATCCGGTGATGTATTGATGCTAATTCTTTGCTACTGTATATCTATTGATTCTGTAACTAATCATTATTATTACAATACATTTAATCAATTGTTTTGCCATTTATTAACTTGTGCCTATCTTGTATGATAGTGAGCGTAGTAGTAGTGGTTCAAAACACTGTTTTATTAGGCAAAACATAGAGGAACGGGAGATTCTCATCATGGATGCGCAGTTGACAAATCTTCAGGAACTACGTGATGCAGATTTTAATATGAACCAAAATCTTTGAGGAGTGTTTCCAACACCTTGTTGAATCTACACCATGAAGAATTAAGGCAGTTCTGAAGGCAAAAGGGGTCAAACCCGGTACTAGCAAGGTGTAACTAATAAAGTGGGCGGTGAGTGTATGGGCTCAAATTGCACTGTAAAGTATTGGTACTCATTATTGGCGAGTATTTGACTGAAAGTATCGGTACTTGTACTTGCTGGTAAAATTCCGGTATCGGTGCAACCCTACTTATTTTTCTAGGGAATGAGATAAAACAGAGTATTACTTACCCTAATCCAGGGTTCTGCGGTTTTCCTTCCCACCGGTTTTGGCTCTGACAACCAGTCTGCCAAAGCCACCCTTTTTAGTCTCCCACTAGTCTTGTTGCAGCTCCTTCTCACTGTTGACATCACATATAATGCAGGGCCAGCAACCACCGCTGGTCCTGCATGGTACCATGCCTTGAAAACTTATTTATACCCCTTGAAATTTTCCACATTTGGTCATGTTACAACCAAAAACATAAATGTATTTTATTGGGATTTCATGTGAAAGACCAACACAATTGTGAAGTAGAAGGAAAATGATAAATGGTTTTCAAAATATTTTACAAATAAATATGTGAAAAGTGTGACGTACATTTGTATTCAGCCCTCTTTACTCTGATACCCCTAACTAAAATGTAGTGGAACCAATTGCCTTCTGAAGTCACCTAATTAGTAAATGGAGTCCACCTGTGTCTAATTTACTCTCAGTATAAATACAGCTATTTTGGTTTCTTGAAGATGACAATGAGGTCACTGTACTCCAATGGCCTTCACACTCACCAGATCTCATCCAATAGAGCACCTTTGGGATGTGTGAGTGTGATACGATTGTGATACGGTTGAATCAGAGAGAGGGAATAGTTAAAAGTAATTGAATCTTCACCAAATAATGGATGCCATTTTCATGTGAACAAGGGTTATTTCAGTTCAAACAAAATAGAGCTGATGGCTGAGAACCAGCTGTTATCAAATTATTTCATGGGAATCAAGGCCGCTTCAGGTTGAGAACCTGTTGTTATCATAGATATGATTTGTGGAAATGAGATGAGCAGTCTTGTGGGAATGAGGTGAACAGTCATTAAAAACAAGTTATTGCGCATGTCCGCATGAGTCGTACATGCGCCGGATCTATGGACTGTCCACCTGTGTCTAATTTACTCTCAGTATAAATACAGCTGTTCTGTGAAGCCTTCAGAGGTGTGGTAGAGAACCTTAGTGAACAAGCTGCATCATGACGGCCAAGGAACACACCAGACAGGTCAGGGATAAAGTTGTGTAGAAGTTTATAGCAGGGTTAGGTTATACAAATATCCCAAGCTTTGAACATCTCAGGGTGCACTGTTCAATCCATCATCTGATAATGGAAAGAGTATGGCACAACTGCAAACCTACCAAGACATGGCCATCCACCTACGGCCCCTTTCACATGGGCTTTCCGATCAGGTCCACCTGTCAGTTTTTCAGGCTGACCTGATCAGATGTTCCATGCACCCCTATGGGGCAGTGGATGTCAGCAGGGACAGATTCTCTATGGGGGTTTAGGTCAGGCAAGTTTGCTGGCCAATCAAGCACAGTGATATCATGATCATTTAACCAGGTATTGGTACTTTTGGCAGTGTGGGCAGGTATCTCCATAAATCAACGTCTCCATAAAGCTGGTCAGCAAAGGGAAGCATGAAGTGCTCTAGAATTTCCTGGTAGAAGGCTGCGCTGACTTTGGACTTGATAAAACACAGTGGACCAACACCAGCAGATCACATGGCTCCCCAAATCATTACTGACTGTGGAAAATTTTGCATTTGGAAATCAAGATCCCAGAGTCTGGAGGAAGAGTGAAGAGGCACAGAATCCAAGTTGCCTGAGGTCCAGTGTGAAGTTTCCACAGTCAGTGATGATTTGGGGAGCCATGTCATCTGCTGGTGTTGGTCCACTGGGTTTTATCAAATCCAAAGTCAGTGCAGCCCTCTACCAGGAAATTCTAGAGCACTTCATGCTTCCCTCTGCTGACCAGCTTTATGGAGATGCTGATTTCATTTTCCAGCAGGACTTGGCACCGCCCACACTGCCAAAACTACCAATACCTGGTTTAACCACCTCCCACCCGGGCCATTGTAGATATACGGCCGGGTGGGAGTCTCGTCCTTCTGAATGGACGTTCCGGAACGTCCTTCAGAAGGAGCGAGATCGCGCCGCCGCGGGCACGCGCAGCGGGCACGCGCAGCGGCGCGATCCCGATGTGCCTGTGTCCCTCGGACACAGCGCAACAAGATGCGTCAGGAGGGCCCAGTGATTGGCCCTCCTGATCACATGACGGCTGTGTCCAATCACAGCCGTCATGCAATGTAAATACAGCCGTTGTAACGGCTTCGATCTCTTCTCCTCCCTGACAGATCCTGTCAGGGAGGAGAAGAAAAGGATCGATACTGGAGCTGGGGGTGATCAGTGAGTATTTCTAAGTACTCACTGATCACAGGGGGGGTCTGTGCTGGTAATCAGATGATTGATTACCAGTGCAGCCCTGGGGGGAGGGGATGCCACTAGAGCCACCAGGGATGCCCACCCATGACCACCAGGGATGCCCACCATGGCCACCAGGGATGGCAAACAGCCTGCCAGTAGTGCCCTCCTATCAGTGCTGCCCACCAATGCCATATATCAGTGCTGCCCACCAGTGCCCGTTATTGCCATCCACCAGTGCTGCCCACCAGTGCCCATTATTGCCCACCAGTGCTGCCTATCAGTGCCTATCAGTGCCCCCCATCAGTGCCCATCAGTGCCCCCCATCAGTGCCAATCAGTGCCGCCCATCAGTGCCGATCAGTGCCACCTATCAGTGCCCACCAGTGCCTATCAGTGCCGCCGATCAGTGCCCATCAGTGCTGCCTATCAGTGCCCATCAGCGCTGCCTATCAGTGCCCACCAATGCTACATATCAGTGCTATCTATCAGTGCCACATATCAGTGTCCATCAGTGCTGCATATCATTGCTACCTATCAGTGCCCATCAGTGCTGCATATCAGTGCCACCCCATCAGTGCCACCCCATCAGTGCCACCCAATCAGTGTCTCCTCATCAGTGCCTGTCAGTGCGGCATCATCAGTGCAGGAAAAAACGTATCTATTCACAAAATTTTATAACCTAAACAAAAAAACTTTTTTTTTTTTCAAACTTTTCAGTCTTTTTTTATTTGTGCACCAAAAAAGAAAAAACCTGACAGTGATCAAATACCACCAAAAGAAAGCTCTATTTGTGGGGAAAAAATGACACAAATTTGGTTTAGGTACAGCGTTGCATGACCGCGCAATTGTCATTCAAAATGCAACAGTGCTAAAAGCTGAAAATTGGTCTGGGAAGGAAGGGGGTTTAAGTGCCCAGTATTGAGGTGGTTAATAATCATGATATCATTGTGCTGGATTGGCCAGCAAACCCACCTGACCTGAACTCCATAGAAAATATGTGAGGTATTGTCAAGAGGAAGATGAGACACACCAGACCCAACAATGCAGAGGATCTGAAGGCCGCTATCAAAGCAACCAAGGCTTCCATAACACCTCAGCAGTGCCACAGGCTGATCGCCTCCATGCCACACCGCATTGATGCAGCAATTCATGCAAAAGGAGCCTTGACCAAGTATTGAATGCATGCTATACTGTACATGAACATACTTTTCAGTAAGCCAACATTTCTGTACTAAAAATCATTTTTTTTTATTGGTCCTATGTAATATTCTAATTTTCTGAGATCCTGAATTTTGGGTTTTCACTAGCTGTAAGCCACATGTGTCAAACACAAGGCCCGCGGGCCGAATCCGGCCCTCCAGGCCATTTCATGTGGCCCTCGTACCTCTCCTGCAGCTGCAGGAGAGCTCAAGCCCCTGTACTTTTTGCTTTCCAGCAATGCCTACAGATTCTTCCGAGCAGCTGCACAAGATAAGGGGGGTTCACTGTGATGTAAGGAAGGGTGAGGGACTCAACGTCTGATGGTGGTGAGGCTCTTAACATGTTATGTAAGGGTAGGGGATGCTCTGGACATCTAGTCTTACAGATACAAACGGCCCTTTTGAGGGCAATCATAATACTGATGCGGCCCACGATTAAATTGAGTTTGACACCCCTGCTGTAAGCCATAATCATCAAAATTAAAAGAAAGAAATGCTTGAAATATAGCACTTTGTGAGTAACACATCTATATAAAATATATGAGTTTCACTTTTTGATTCGAATTACTGAAATAAATAAACTTTTTGATGATATTCTAATTTGAGAAGATTCACCTTAAAGGGGAGGGCTCTGATAGACCTGGGGCAGGTCTATGCTGGAGGTGAGCACATAGTTTGGAGGGTGGAGAGGCACCTGTGGTGATTTGTGTTTATCCACTTTTCGGTTCACAGAAGGACTTTTGTGCTAACTTTATACTCAGTTCACAAGAAGAATGTATTCATAAACTGAACTTAAATGTTTTAATTAGGGGGGCACAGCATGGAATTGCATTCCTGAGCAAGTGCGTTTATGATCATATAGATATTATAGTTGGGACATTTATAGTCCAAAGTTTCACATGATTTATTTACTACAGACAATTGTTTTTTTTTTATTATGAGCATGTCCTATTTGAGTTAACCCATTGTGTATGTCACGTTTGTTTTGGTTATTGCTTATTATAGGGGTAGCGCTGTACCACTTTTTTCAGATTCACAGTTTTGGTATATGTGGGAACCCATATAGATCTATAGCGGCAGACCCCAACGCATACTCTATTCGTTTTTTGTTTTTTTTTTTGGACATAGTAACGCAGGGGATCAGGTACTTTTACAGGGCAGTATGACATGTTTGTTATACAGTATTTACCCATTTGCCGACCAGCTACCGCAGATATACGGCGGCAGGTTCCCGCGAATCGCCGTACCTGTATGGCGGTTCGCAGGAGCGATCCTGGGGGCACGCATGCCCCTTTGGCCGGTGGGGAAGCTGATCCATGGGGCCGCAATTGCCCCTGGGCACCCGTGATCACTCCCCGGGGAGACAGAATGGTGGTCTGCCGTTATAAACACAGCAGACCACTGTTCTCTCAGCAATCAACACAGAGCCCCTGTATTCCTCCTATTTAGATCCTCCTTTCAGATCACTTGTGTGATCTGAAATTTTTGGGAATTTGCAGAGATTTTTTGCCACGATTTTGCTGTGATTTTGACTCGACTTTAACTGGACTTGAGCAATGCTTTGTAATCTTGAGGTCTATGGACCTCAAGTCGCATCAAAGTCAGACCAAAGTAGTGCAGGGACTACTTTGAAGTCGCTCATATATGAACGATATTCATTGGGATTTATGGGGTATGACTTGTCAAGTAACACAAGTGTGAAAGGGACTTTAACAAAAAAAGGGCGTCAATTTTGAAAAAAAAAAAACAGTTTTTCTTTCTCCCATAAAACATATCCAATAAAAAAAAATGTAAGAAAAATCGAATTTCTTTATCAATTTAGGCCAATATGTATTCTGCTACATAGTTTTGATAAAAAGAATCCCAATAAGTGTATATTGATTGATTTGCCCAAAAGTTATTGCGTCTACAAACTATGGGAGATATTTATGGAGTTTTTATTTATTTATTTACTAGTAATGGCAGCGATCGGCAACCTATAGGGGGACTGCGATATTGCGGCAGACAATCAGACACTACCTGACACTTTTTTGGGAACCAGTGACACTAATACAATGATCATTGCTAAAAAATATACACTGTCACTGTACTAATGACATTGGCTGGGAAGGGATTAAAATCAGGGGCGATCAAAGGGTTAAAATGTGTGCCTAACCTGTGTTAATGTGTGTTGTTGTTGTTACTAAGCAATGTGCTGTATTTTACTTTTACAGGGAGATAAAACAGCACATTGCTGCTGTCAGAAGAGAGCCCTGTGTTTGTTTACATAAAACAGGGCTCTTTTTGGTAATTACCGAAGCCGATCGTCGGTTGCCAGGGACCAATCAGCAGCCGGCACCCGCTTATTGGTTTGTACTGCAGCCAATCGCAGCACAGCCGGGGCAGCGGGGGGCACGCGATCTGGCGCAGAACGGTTGCTCTGCCGCAGTATAAACAAGCAAAAAGTTGGGGAAGCAAACCCTGAACATGTATTTCTAAAGCTGGTGCAGCTATGAACCAAGCGACATGCATATTAAAAAAGAATTGCGCACACATGCAAAAGAAATGACTATCAAATATGAAGACAATCCATAAATAAAAATGTGGATTTGGTCCCACCATATGGCCATATCGTGCTTAAGCCCACCACTACGTCAAAGTATAGCTACGGCAAGCGGTCCGCAAGCGGTTAAGTCAATCTGAATCAGGGTCTGCGACAACCTGGGTTCTAGTGATCACAGGACGACCACATTTAGCATAAATCACAACATAGCAAGGCATGAAGGGAACATAGAAACCCTAAACTTCAGAAGGGCAAACTTCCCCAAATTGTGCTCAATGATAGAGGAAATAAACTGGGACCAAACCCTAGGAACACTGACCACGGAGGAAAAATGGGAATGCTTTAAGAACATATTAAACAAAAGCATCACACAGTGCATTCCTATGGGAAATAAATTTAAAAGAGCCAAAGCCAAACATGGCTGGCTTAGCCGTAATGTAAATAAACTTATTAGGGAAAAAAAAAAATGGCCTTCAAGAAATATAAATCGGAGGACGTTATCGGCTTTCCAGCTATACAAGGAATTAAATAAGAAATGTAAATCCAAAATCAAAATAGCTAAAATCAACTTCGAGAGACAAATAGCGGAGGTTAGTAAAAAGAACCCCTAAGAAATTCTTTAAATATATTAACAGCAAATAACGAGGTCAGAACATATTGCACAGATACTAGAGTGTGAGGGGCTTGCGCTTAGGATACCTCGGTTCGGTGAATATAAGTAATACCAATAACTCAATAATAAATCAATAAATTAAATACATAAGCTGCTGCTGGTAGAAAAGGTGATATCTTTCAAACAATACTGAAAAACTAAGTACATGCGCTGCTTAAACCGCAACCATAAACATCAGTTATGCTAATAAATAAATATCATCATAAAGTGCTCGTGCAAATAAATAACTGTGCAACTGTGCATATAAATGTAGTGTTACACTAAATATAAATAACAGCACAAGTATTATAAAATTAAACTCATATGTGTAACATATCATATATCAAAAATAATTATAAATATAGAGTTCATAACAGTTAATATCTTCCAAACTGAATAAAGTGCAAGTCTCTTGTGCTCCTATAAGTGCTCCGTGCTCAAAATATATGAATAAAGTGCCGGTGCTCAGTCCTAGTGAGTTGGTGCTCCCCTCTCGGTCCCACACTCACCAGAAGCTGAGAGAAATATCGCCTTAAAACTGGTTATTTAAGGTGACCGCCTCTATGGATCGCCAACAGATATAAGCTGTAGATCTCCTGTGCCTCTATATCCAGGTAATTATCCAGGTAATGCTCCCCAGTATCATAAAAAGAAAAGGGCCATCATCGTGCAGTATATTCTAAAAGTTTATTATCCACGCAATAAAAAGATACACTTACAATACATGAAGAGTCAATCCGCCTTTAACAAACCCACGGGATGCCAAACGAATGGCCGTGCGTTCCACCCGTGTAACCGGAAGCCGGAAGAGGTTGCAGCCGGAAATGACGTACTACGTGTTCGGACGGCTTCCGAACACGTAGTACGTCATTTCCGGCTGCAACCTCTTCCGGCTTCCGGCTTCCGGTTACACGGGTGGAACGCACGGCCATTCGTTTGGCGACCCGTGGGTTTGTTAAAGGCGGATTGACTCTTCATGTATTGTAAGTGTATCTTTTTATTGCGTGGATAATAAACTTTTAGAATATACTGCACGATGATGGCCCTTTTCTTTTTATGATACTGGGGAGCATTACCTGGATAATTACCTGGATATAGAGGCACAGGAGATCTACAGCTTATATCTGTTGGCGATCCATAGAGGCGGTCACCTTAAATAACCAGTTTTAAGGCGATATTTCTCTCAGCTTCTGGTGAGTGTGGGACCGAGAGGGGAGCACCAACTCACTAGGACTGAGCACCAGCACTTTATTCATATATTTTGAGCACGGAGCACTTATAGGAGCACAAGAGACTTGCACTTTATTCAGTTTGGAAGATATTAACTGTTATGAACTCTATATTTATAATTATTTTTGATATATGATATGTTACACATATGAGTTTAATTTTATAATACTTATGCTGTTATTTATATTTAGTGTAACACTACATTTATATGCACAGTTGCACAGTTATTTATTTGCACGAGCACTTTATGATGATATTTATTTATTAGCATAACTGATGTTTATGGTTGCGGTTTAAGCAGCGCAGGTACTTAATATTGCACAGATAATTAACAATGATGGGAGGATGGTTACAGAGGACACGGATAAGGCAACTGTGCTGAAAGAAAAGGAGGGGTACACTGACCATGAATATATGGTTAGCAATAATTCACAGGGCTTGCCACTATGGCTATCAGAGGGTGAAATCAGGGAAAGGCTGGATAAAATTACCACAGGTAAATCACCAGGCCCGGATGGCGTACATCCAAGAGTACTTAAAAAACTCAGTAAGATTATATCTAGACCACTGTTCCTGATCTTTGCTGACAGTATTATGACAGGAAATGTACCAGGGGATTGGAGGAAAGCTAACGTGATTCCTATATTCAAAAAAGGACAGAGGCATGTCCCGGAAAATTATAGGCCGGTCAGCCTGACATCGATAGTATGTAAACTTCTGGAGGGGATGATAAGGGACTATATCCAAGAGTTTGCTAAAGAAAACAACATCATCAGCAGTATTCAGCACGGGTTTACAAAGGGGCGTTCTTGTCAAACCAATCTGTTAACATTCTACGAGGAGGTTAGTTGTGAGCTAGACAGTGGGAGACCTGTGGATGTGGTGTACCTGGATTTTACTAAGGCGTTTGATACAGTTCCCCACAAACGCTTGATTTATAAATTAAGGTCGACAGGCATCGACCACAAGGTTTGCTCTTGGATACGGAACTGGTTAAAGGGGCGTGTCCAAAGGGTGGTAATAAACAACGCACATACTCAGACTGGTCTGGGGTGGTAAGTGGGGTCCCCCAAGGCTCAGTTCTGGGACCAATTTTGTTCAATTTATTCATAAATAGCATTGAGGATGGGATCATTAGCTCGATCTCAGTTTTTACAGATGACACAAAATTTAGCAGGGCAATAACTTCACATCAAGAGGCAGCTATCCTACAGAATGACCTGAACAAAATAACAGAGTGGGCAACGACATGGCAAATGAGGTTTAATGTGGATAAGTGCAAGGTATTGCACTTAGGGACCAATAACATAAAAGCAATATACAAGCTAGGAGGGGAACCTCTGGGGGTATCAAAAATGGAGAAAGATCTGGGAGTCTTAGTGGAAGATAGATTAGGCAATAGCATGCAATGTCAAGCTGCAGCTGCCAAACTGGCAGAATTTTGGCATGCATAAAGAAAGGGATGTATTCCAGAGATAAAAATATAATCATAACACTTTATAAAACTCTGGTCCGACCACATCTGGAGTATTCTGTCCAGTTCTGGTCGCCAGTCCTCAGAAGGGATGTATTGGAGCTTGAGAGAGTACAGAGAAGGGCAACAAAACTTATTAGGGGATTAGAGGACCTTAATTACGAAGAGCGTTTAGGAGCACTAGATTTCTTCTCCCTGGAGAAGAGACTCCTGAGAGGGGACATGATAGCAATTTACAAATACCTCAACGGTGATCAGAGCATAGAAAAAAAACTATTCAGTCGCAAGGAATGCATGAGGACACGAGGTCATACAATGCGATTAGAGGAGAAGAGATTTAACCACAGGCTACGCAGGGGGTTCTTTACTGTAAGGGCTACAAGATTGTGGAATTCCCTGCCACAAAAGGTAGTTACTGCAGGAATTATGGCTACTTTTAAAAGACTCTTGGACGTACATCTCAAGGATCGAAACATTCAGGGGTATGAGAAATGATTATGGCCACACACACCTACACAGGTTGAACTGGATGGACTATTTATTGTCTTTATTCAACCTCACCTACTATGTAACTATGTAACTATATAATCTTTTGGATCCTTACTGTGTCCAATTCTCTTGCTGAAGTGGAATATGAGATTGAAGATGTTCAACAAAATTGAAGATGGAAAGAAAAAGAAAGCTGAAAAAATTAGATTAGAGATTTGTGCAAGGTCATGAGGACTGTGTACCATCTAAACAAGGTCCTATATCCTGTTTCTGGAATTCTACTATTTATGGAGGCCTCGTGGGCAAAGAGTAGAACGTGTACCTTTGTATTCATTGGCTAGGTACCTCTCCCACTTAACCACTTAAAGCGGTGTTCCAGCCTCACCCCCTCCCCCTCCAAAAATTAAAAGTCAGCAGCTACACATACTGTAGCTGCTGACTTTTAATATTAGGACACTTACCTGTCCTGGAGTCCAGCGATGTCGGCACCGCAGTCGATGTTTCCATCAGCTGTATGGTGCTGCTGCCGCCGCCATTGCCGGTGAGGGAACCCGGCAGTGAAGCCTTGCGGCTTCACTGGTGGGTCCCTAATGAGCATGCCCAAAGCACGCTGCGCATTTGGGTTGGCTCGGCGGCGGGGGAAGGAGGAGGGGGCCAAACTTCAGAGGGACAGCTTTCTTTTGGTGGTATTTGATCACCTCTGCGGTTTTTATTTTTTGCACTTGAAACAAAAAAAAAAAAAAAAACAATACTTTGTACATTCTGCTTTAAAACATTTCCAACTAGGGGGAAGATTTATGCCATTTTTATTTATTTATTTATTTTTTACTAGTAATGGTGGCGATCAGCGATTTTGAGCGGGACTGCGACATTGCAGCGGACAGATCGGACATCTAACTGACACTTTTGAGGGGACTACAGTAATCAATGCAAAAAATGTGCACTGTTACTGTACTAATGACATGACACTGGCAGGGAAGGGGCTAACACCAGGGGCGATCAAAAGGTTAAATGTGTGCCTAGAGGATGCTTTCTAACTGTGTGGGGGATGGGCTCACTGGATGAACACAGAGACCTGTGTTCCTAAAAAGGAGGAACACAGGATCCCCCTCTAGCCAATCGGCACGTGCATGCGCCCCAACTATCTGCTACATGAAGCGACATACAGGAACATTTTTTGGCGTAACGGAGCCAACCTGCCGCAGTATAACTATGGTGGCTGGTCTGCAAGTGGTTAAGCAGTTATTCAGGTGTGAAACCCTCATAGGAAGTGTTGAGAGAAGAGTGGGAGATGGATAATCCATGTCTTTAGACATGGCTTACTAGGACCTCCTTCCAGTTCCTCAAAAGCATGAGCGCAGTCCCCTGAAATGGTGGGAAGGAAGTGATAAATTTGTAAAGCTCTCCAAAAGGGGATCAGCCAAGGATGTCAGTACCTAGATGTCTTGTAGATACTTTCAGCCATCCCGAGATCTGTAGTGTTTTATCTCATATAATTTAAGCGAAAAAAGTGGGTGGAAGTCCCCGTCTTGTGTCCCTGGGGAGAATTAGGATGTCCTATGGCCAGAGTCATGAAGACATTAATGGGAATAATTAAAGGGTAAGTCCACTTTTATGGGGAAAAAAATAGCAAATGTTATTAAAAATTACCTTTCCTTTTCAATCTGCAGCCGCTGTGATTTTCTGCAAATGCAATATGGCTACCTGGACTTCTGTACACAGAATGTATATAGAACGCCCCCCCCCAGATATGTAATTTCCTGCTTGTGTGATTGGTTCACTGATTTCCCAGAAGTCTGCCTAAGATACAAGTCAGATTTCTGGCATCCCCTGCAACAAAAATGTCATTTTTGGTGAGATAATCCCAATAGGAACACGTCTAAAGGGATGCAGACCCAACAGATTTCCTCATTAGAGCCCTGCAGCTGCCACATCTGATTAATAATTATGAAACCACTCCCATTAGACTACAACAAAGGTTGTTATATATCTTGCAATGTACATAGATCACCCAGAGAGGATTTTTTTTACTCAACAAAAGTGGAGTTACGCTTTAACCACTTCAGCTCTGGAAGGTTTTACCCCCCTTAATGACCAGGCCATTTTTTGCGATTCGGCACTGCGTTACTTTAACGAAAAATTGAGCGGTCATGTGATGCTGTACCCAAATACAATTGATGTCCTTTTTTCCCACAAATAGAGCTTTCTGTTGGTGGTATTTGATCATCTCTGCGGTTTATAGATTTTGCGCTATAAACAAAAGAAGAGCGACAATTTTGAAAAAAACACAACATTTTTTACTTTCTGCTATAAACATTCCCAATAAAAAAAAGTAAAAAATCAATTTTTTTTATCAATTTAGGCCAATTTGTATTCTGCTACATAATTTTGGTAAAAAAAAAATCCCAAAAAGCGTATTTTAATTGGTTTGTGCAAAAGTTATAGTGTTTACATTAGTAATGGTGGCGATCTGCAATTTTTAGCGAGACTGCGACATTGCGGCGGACAGATCGGACCACTTAACTGACATTTTTTGGGGACCAATGACACTAATACAGTAATCAGTGCTAAATAATATGCACTGTTACTGTATAAAGGACACTGGCAGGGAAGGGGTTACACTGGGGGTGATCAAAGGGGTTAAATGTATGCCTAACTGTGTTTACTCACTGCGGGGGGGAGGGCTCTGTGACAGGCATAGAAAGATCGCATCTCTCTCTGCCTGTGTGACTGAAGACCCACCTGCTTATGTAAACAAAGCAGGCGGGTCTTCTGTCAGTTTCTCTGACGATCGTGGGAGGGTGGCGGCAACCACCGCCGCTCCTTCCGCGGCCCAGCTCCCGCTGTGTCTAAACAGACAGCGTGCACAAAATCACGTAAATCTACTGCAGTATATCTGCGTGGGGGGGTCGGCAACTGGTTAAGGATTGTGTTCTGCCTTGAGTGGCCACTTTCAATGAGAAGGCCTGGATTTCAGTCTCCAGTCTAAATCATCCCAAAGGTGTTCTATCGGGTTGAGGCCAGGACTCTTTGCAGGCCAGTCAAGTTCCTTCATCCCAAACTCGCTCATCCATGTCTTTATGGACCTTGCTTTGTACACTGGTGTGCAGTCATGTTGGAACAGGAAGAGGCCATCCCCAAATTGTTCCCACAAAGTTGGGAGTATGAAATTATCCAAAATGTCTTGGTATGCTGACACCTTAAGAGTTCTCTTTACTGGAACTAAGGGGGCCAAGCCCAACCCCTGAAAAACAACCCCACACCATAATTCCCCTTCCATCAAATTATTTGGACCAGTGTAAAAAGCAAGGTCCATAAAGACATGGATGAGTGAGTTTGGGGTGGAGGAACTTGACTGTCCTGCACAGAGTCCTGACCTCAACCAGATAGAACACCTTTGGGATGATTTAGGCCTTCTCTCTAACATCAGTGCCTGACCTTACAAATGCACTTTTGGAAGAATGGTCAAACATTCCCATAGACACACTCCTAAACCTTGTGGACAGCCTTCCCCGAAGAGTTGAGTTGAGAGAAGAGTTGAAGCTGTTATAGCTGCAAAGGGTGGGCCAACTCAATATTGAACCCTACGGACTAAGACTGGGATACCATTAAAGTTCATGTAAAGGCAAGCGTCCCAATTTTTTTGGTAATATAGTGTATATTTGAAAATAGCTCAGACCATACGCTGCTCCATCAAATTGGTCTGCATTGCTGTCGTCCCAGAAGGAAGCCTTTTCTAAAAATGATGCACAAGAAAGCCCACAAACAGCTGAAGACAGGCAGACTAAGGACATGGATTACTGGAACCATGTCCTGTGGTCTGATGGGACAATGATAAACTTATTTGGTTCAGATGGTGTCAAGCGTGTGTGGCGGCAATCAGGTGAGGAGTACAAAGACAAGTGTGTCTTACCTACAGTGAAGCATGGCGGTGGGAGCGTCATGGTGTGGGGCTGCATGAGTGCTGCCAGCACTGGAGAGCTACAGTTCATTGAGGGAACCATGAATGCCAACATGTACTGTGACATACTGAAGCAGAACATGATCCCCTGCCTTTAGAGACTGGGCCACAGGGCAGTATTCTAACATGATAATGACCCCAAAAACACCTCCAAGATGACCACTGCCTTGCTAAAGAAGCTGAGGGTAAAGGTGATGAACTGGCCAAGCATGTCTCCAGACCTAAACCCTATTAAGCATCTGTGGGGCATCCTCAAACGAAAGGTGGAGGAGCACAAGGTCTCTAAAATCCACCAGATCCTTGATGTCATCATGGAGGAGTGGAAGAGAACTCCAGTGAGTGGCAACCTGTGAAGCTCTGGTGAACTCCATGCCCAAGAGGGTTAAGGCAGTGCTGGAAAAAATGGTGGCCACACAAAATATTGACACTTTGTGCCCAATTTGGACATTTTCACTTAGGGGTGTACTCACTTTTGTTGCCAGGGGTTTAGACATTAATGGCTGTGTGTTGAGTTATTTTGAGGGGGCAGCAAATTTACACTGTTATACAAGCTGTACACTCACTACTTTACATTGTAGCAAAGTGTCATTTCTACAGTGTTGTCAGATGAAAAGATATAAAAAAAATATTTACAAAAATGTGAGGGGTGTACTCACTTTTGTGAGATACTGTACATCTATTGCTATTTTTTTAATCCAAAATATGTAGCAGAATGCATACTGATATGAATTGATGAAGAAATGTTTTTTATTGGATATGTTTTATAGCAGAAAGTAAAGAATATTGTTTTTTTTTTTTTTTCAAAATCGTCAGTCTTTTTTTGTTTATGTAGCACCCTCCTAGATAGGTGCTAGGTAGGGAGTGTAAGTTCCTCTGAGGAAACCCAGCCAGTGACACACAGGCTTTTGTAGCTGTCCCAGTGGGTTGGCACAGAGAGTGGTGCATCCTGGGATAGGCTATAAAAGCCAAGGACACATGTGGCAGGGGGGGCTTTGGGCAGGAAGCCAGGTCCCAGAAGGAGGTTGACGGCTGTCTCTCCTTATCTTTGATGAGGATGGTGGTCACAGGCGGTCATCCTTGTGGACCAGGAGTGTGGTGCTGAATCTGGAGGTCCAGGGAAGCTGACGGATGGAGGTGAAGGCAGAGTGACTCTGGAAAAACAGTGTCCGTGAGTACAGAGAAGCTTGCCAGGGGGCTGCCCAGGAAGAGGACCACTCCAGTGGATAAAGTCAGTGAACGGGTGTCATCACACACACACAGGCAGTGAAAGTAAAGGGGTGCCAAGTTTAGAACCCTGAAGAGGATAATCAAAAAGGACTCTTTAAAACTATCTTCACTTCAGTGGCAAGGTGAAGCAGTGGCCTTGCCGCATTCTACAGTGAGTTGTCCTCAAGATTTTGCATAGTTAATAGTTGGAGTACCCCACTACCCCAGTTCTAAATAAAACCACAAAAACCAACATCCCAGAGGCGTAACTAGACCCTTCAGGGCCCTGGTGCAAGAAACCATGAAGGGCCCCCCGGGCCACTGGCTGGGGCCCTTCTCTTCAAGCCTAGGGCTCTTCCCACAGATCCTGGGGCCCTTTACTCTCGTTGCAGGGCCCTTTATTACGGTCCCGCAGCGGAACCCTTTCACAAGTTTTGCAGTGGACCCCCTTCCTGCCATCTTGGGGCCTCCCCACGGTGGTGGAATGCCAGGGGCCCAATCACAAGTGTGACCTTTTCGATCCTGGAAGTTCACTCACTGGTGTCAGTAGTTTTTATTTTTTGGTATTTTAATTGTATTGTTTTTTTATCATCAGAAAAGGAAGGCACTGGTAAATTACATATTTACCGACCCCTTCCTGGTTCTCTATTGTGACACATCCCCTGCAGCAGCCGGCAGGAGAGGGAAGGGAGCACAGTGGGGGGTGGAGGGGAGCTCACAGGGGCCCAGAGACAGCAGAACACAAGTGAACTGGATAGGAGGAGTGGGGGGGGGGCAGCATACAGAGGAACCAATCTCCTCCATTTTCCTCCTGCAGCTACAGGAGGAAAAAGGAGGACAGTGATTTCTCTACATGCTGCCCCCGCCGCCCCTCCTATCCAGGTGTACAGGGGAGCCGCACAGGCCCCCTAGAGCATTGGGCCCGGTTGCAATTGCAACCCCTGCAACCCCTGTAGTTACATCTGCAACATCTGCTGGATTGATTATTGACTGAGCCAAGGACTTTCATTGCTGTTTGTATGCTATCAGTTGCTAAGGGTAACCCAGGGGAATCCAGAAAGTGTAATTCTCAGCAGCCCTCTAGGGAGCAGTGCTACATTTATAATGCAAAAAATATAAACCGCAGAGGTAATCAAATACCACCAAAAAGAATAAAGGACATAAAATTTCATATCGCAAAAAAATGGCCTGCTCGTAAAGGGGGGTAGATCTCCTGGAGCTAAAGTGGTTAATCCACCGAACAACAAATTGGCCAAAAAAAAGCATAAAAATTAAAAACGCATAAAAAATGTGTCAAAAACATGTGTGCTAAAACGCTAAAATGCACCGCAAAAACAGATCAAAAGCAAATTGCATACGCGTGAACCGAGCCATTCCTAGGGAAACAGTACCTGGCCCGGTCTTCACCTAATTGTTATAGGGCATGTTGGTATTGGAACAAAATTGTGCCATGTAAATAAAACAGTTAAAAATCAAAGAACAAGCACATTGTGTTTGAAAGGAAACCAATATAAAAAAACAAAAACAAAGCTATATTTATTACAGTAAGTAGAGTTTCCTTCCTGTTTGTAGATAGATAAGATTTAAAAAACAGAAGTGAAAGACACTCATGGGCAGACACCCTTCGCATGAAAAAGTAACAGTCAAAAAGATAAAAAATATTTGATGATAATAATAATTCCAAACACTAACAAGATGGTATAAGGCTATTTTCATGAAAAACTGTAAAGTGTAATAATGTGAGGCTGCCAGATAAAAGCAACTTTAACCACTTTAGCCCCGCTCACATGGAGGCTACTGCGGCAAAGTGCCGCGATCCCGTCCAGCGACGTAGACCTACGTCGCTGGACTCCGCCCCTTGTGGGCGGCGCTCGCGCGCCGCCGGAGGCTCGCTCCCGCTGTGTTCATTCACAGCGGGAGTCGGGCCAGGGGAGGAGCAGCGGCGATTGCCGCTGCTCTGCCCCAATCGCCGGGGATCGAGTCTGGAGATCCGCCCGCTGTGTGTAAACACAGCGGGCGGATCTCCATAGTGACAGGGACTGACAGATCGGAGTGTTCAGCATAGCTGGACATCCGATCTGTCCTTCTGTCACACAGTCACCCCTCCCCCCCACACGTCAGTAAGCACCAGGCATACATTAACCCCTCCCTCTCCAATAAAATTAACCCCTTCCCTGCCAGTGTCATTTTTACAGTAACAGTGCATATATATAGCACTGATTACTGTAGAAATGTCACTGGTACCCCCAAAAGTGTCAAAAATGTCAGTCAAGGGTCCGATCTGTCCGCCGCAATGTCGCAGTCCTGCAAAAAAAATCGCAGATCACCGCCATTACGCGTTAAAAAAAAACACCAAAAATGACAGAAATCTTTCCCTTAGTTAGTAAACGCAATAACTTTTGCGCAAACCAATCAAAATACGCTTATTGTGATTTTTTTTACTAAACATAGGTAGCATAAAACAAATTGGCCAAAAATTTAAAAAAAATTTGATTTTTACATTTTTTTGGGGGGAATTTCATATAAAAAAATGTGAAAAATATTGTTATTTTTTCAAAATAAACGCTCTTTTTTTGTTTATAGCGCAAAAAGTAAAAATCGCACAGGTGATCAAATACCACCAAAAGAAAGCTCTGTTTGTGGGAAAAAAAGGACGTAAATTTCGTTTGGGTACGGCGTCGCACGACCGCGCAATTGTCAGTTAAAGTCGCACAGCGCCGAATCGCAAAAAGTGGCCTGGACGGAAGACAGCAAAATCCTCCGGTGGTAAAGTGGTTAAAGGGTCCTAGGAGCCAAATTAGATTCATGAGCCACTGGAAACACCTAGTCTAGAGGAAGAGGGGAATACCAAAGTACAGGAAGGTGGCAAATAGTTAAACTTTAGACAAAAAAAACCCCAAAAAGGAATAAATGTATATTAATGTATATGTTTCTTTTGTGTATAACTGGAATTGTGTGTCCCTGGGTGTGACAGGTTGTGACTCACACAATGTATGCCTCCTCCATCCATCACTTTTATGTTGTGACAGGCAACTAGTTATTTCTTACAAGACTCTGAGTGACAGCAGCTAGCTCCAGGAGAGACCTTCCGAAATGTTAAACCCGAAGAACAAAGAATAAAGACTGGAGATAGATGATGCAGGGATACATGTGCTGCACACCTTCCACTTACAAGATCAGCCAAATAAAAATCTCTTGCATGAAAGGTTTTTTTTTTAAATGAACTGGATTCCCAAGGAGCAGAGTGTTTTTGTGGGTGTGGAGAAAATTTATTGACCTGTTAAATTTCCAGGGCAAAACCACAGACTTCAGCATTTCTAAAGTAGCAAAAAGGGCCAAGTGTAAAAAAAAAAAAGCACAGAGCACAACCTTATTGAAAAAAGAGCTCCAGTTAAAAATAACTGTGACAGTACTCACCATCACCGGGAGTGAAAGACAGATACTTAATGGTTTGGATTGCTTCAAATGGGTTCTGTGTTTACTTATGATAATGTGTATTGAACTTCAATGTCAGAGACAGGCTCTCCCTATTGTCTGTGTATTGAGGTGAGACATGTATTCTGTTAAGCCCGTCTGTTCCATTGTTAAATGATAATGAACTCACATATTGTTCTGTCCAGATGGCTAGATAATTAGTTCAGGTTAATTCTATTTCTGTATACAATTTCAGTTGCATATAATAATGTAATCAGGCAACCCCTGACCTGTATGTGGCAATCTGATCAGGAGGGGGATGTGCTCATGTGTGTATAAATTGAGTGTGAAACTGTTCAATAAAGGAGAAGGTTCCAAAACTTATATAAGCTAAGTTGTCGGCTAGCTTTGTTTGGGGGCGGCTGGGAAAATCTGATATCTATGTTCAAGACTGAAGGAAGCCGTATACTGACGGAAGCCCACAAGCACAGTGTGGGTCGCGGCTGCGTTACAATAACTAAAAAAATAAAATAAATAGAAAAAAAATCTATCTCTTGGACAGTATCATTCAACCCAAGTTGTCCTCCAAATGCCACAGCCTGTTACAAGACAATAAAAAGAGGTGGAGTACAATGCTGAGCTAATCTCCCTATCTGCCGAATACCCCCCTGTTCAGTTCCCACTAGGACTCCTGAACATGTAAAAAGTTTAGATCTGAAGCACAAACTCTATTAAACATTATGGAACATGAATTTGAAAAAACAAAAATCCCCATTTTGAAGGCTTATATGCAAGTTATTGGGATGGGGGCCTAGGTAATGCCCTCATGTATCAATGCCATTTTTTTTTTTAAAAGATCGCTTTTACAGGAGCAGTGATTTCATTGTTGCTTTAAGTTAAACATAAAAATTGAAAGATTCCTTTAAATATAGTGCCTGGGGGGTCCCCTTAGTTTGCCTGTAAAGTGGCGCATTTGTACCGTTTATAGAACCTGCTGCAGCAAAAATTATATTTATAAAGAAAAAAATTAGATTTAAATTGCCGGCAATATAGTACCATTGCCAGCAATAAAAAAAAAAAGGGTGTGAGGGTCCCCCCCCAATCCACACCAAGCACTTTGGGTCTGGTATACATTTTAAGGGAAGCCTTAGGCCAAAATTTTAAAATAAAGCTGCGTGGGGTCCCTCCCCCCAAATTCTATACCAGACCCTTATCTGAGCATGCAGCCTAGCAGGTCAGGAAAGGGGGTGGGCGCCCCCCCTCCTGAACCATACCAGTCCACATTCCCTTAATATGGGGGGTGCATTGGAGTGGGGGGGGCTCCGCCTCTCCCATCCCAAAGCACCTTGTCCTCATGTTGATGGAGATAAGGGCCTCTTCCTGACAACCCTGGGCTGTGGTTGTGGGGGTTTGCTTGCAGGGGACTTATCAGAATCTAGAAGCCACCTTTAATAAGGGGGCCCCCAGATCCCGCCCCCCCCTATGTGAATGAGTATAGGGTTCATGCTGGTTCATGCTGGGTTAGTGACGTCACAAGGTGGCCCTGCTTCTTTCCTATATAAGAACTGTCAAACAGCGGAGCAAGTAGTAGGGGGTTATCCTTCGTTATAGGCAGAGCCGTTTTTTTTTTTTGGGTCTGGAGGTCGCGGTGGGCGTCCTGATTAGTGATGGATCTACATCGAGGGACACCGTTTTTTGTTTTTAATAAAGTAATTGTCAAAAACTGTGTGTGTTTTTTTTTTTTCTTTTTGACACTTTTTTGGTGAATGAGTAGGGGTACAATGGACCCCATACTCATTCACATAAGGGGGGTGGGATCTAGGGGCCTTTAAGATTCTGGCTGCAGACCCCCACAACAACAGCCCAAGGTTATGGGGAAGAGGCCCTTGTCCCCATCACAATGGGGACAAGGTGCTTTGGGGTGGAGGGGGGCGGAGCCTGGTATGTTAGGGGCATGGGGCCTGGTATAGTATAGGAGGGGGGTGCTTGCTAATCCTCCTCCCCTTTCCTGACCTGCCAGGTTGCATGCTTAGATAACGGTCTGGTATGGATTTCAGGGGGAACCCCATCCCGTTTTTCTATTTGGTGTGAGGTTCCCCATTAAAATCCATATCAGATCCATGCTGTTTTATTTAACATTTTTCTATTTCTGGCAATGTTTTATGTTTTCATTCAGCTGTCAGTGGAGAAGCCCATTGTCAGCTGATGACTCATCGGTTGTTAAGGACGGCACGGCCAGCTTCAGCTTCAGCCATGAACCAAGAGCTGAAGGTTGATTAGAAACCTATTTGAGCACATCCATTCAACCTACCACGAAGTGCCCTGAAAAGGGCCATGAAGGTGTAGCTATTATATAGAGAAGAATCAAATAGACCCAAACTACTTGTGCGTGGAATGTTAGATAGTGTAGAATTAAACACATAGTTGAGAGCATAAGCCCCTCCCAATAACAAACACATTTTGGGCATCTCCAAAGTAGATGTAGTTAAAAAACTCCTGATTTATTTTGCATTTGGAGCAGCCGGGGTTTTGTTTGAGGAAAATTTATATAAAAATTCAGGGGGTTCTGTGTAGAATAACGATCAGCCGATGAGTGGCAGAAAGGGATACCTTTAAAGTTTCTTGTAAGATAACCTTCTAGTTCTCAAGTGATATACTTCCCAGATTAGACTCCCATCCCTGTTTACAAAGTAGAGGAAACTAGTATTAAGTTAAGAACAGACAAGGGAAATTATGCCTTTCATGCTAATTGTCTAATTCAAATCATCAACCCTGGGGGTGGGTGACTCAGTTGCACCAATGGGGCCAAACTGGGCTCCTAGAGCACGGAATGGTTTGAAATTTTCATAAACATATTTTTTGCGTAGAGAAGTTGCTAAAAATAAATAGTACTACTTTAAAGATTTGAGATATAGTTAAAAAAAATGTCCTCCCATATACGAAAATCATGGAGTTTATGTACCTCAGTCATTGTCTCATAGAAGTGTCAATTTTGTAAATTTATAAATACCCAGAAGTAGTTTAAGGCTTCATTCACATGTCAGCGTATATAGATCACGGGCAGAATCACAGCGATTCTGCCCGCGATCCGGAAATCATTGCAAATCGCGGGACGCCTGTGCGTTGCCCGTGATTTTCAATAGCACCCCAAACGCTGTGCGATGTTGCAGCGATTTGCGCCTGCCGAATCGCGGTAACATTGCGCAAAAAAAATCACGGGACGCATGACGTCCAAAAAAGGTACAAGAGCTTCTTTGGGGCGTCATGCGTCCCGCAATTTTTTTTGCGCGATGTTACCGCGATTTGGCAGGCGCAAAATCGCGGCAACATCGCACAGCGTTTGGGGTGCTATTGTAAATCACGGGCAACGCACAGGCGTCCCGCGATTTGCAATGATTTCCGGATTGCAGGCAGAATCGTGGTGATTCTGCCCGCGATCGATACGCTGACATGTGAATGAAGCCTAACTGTTTCCCAGACCTTATCAATGAGGCGAACAATGGGTAGGGCTGAGAAGGTTTGCACATACACTGATTTTAGGCAGGTGTGAAAAAAATGCTGTAAATTAAGAATGCTTTCAGAAATAACTTGCTGACCAGGCCTTTTCTGGAACTTTTTGTTTACAAGTTTAAATTAGTATTTTTTGCTAGAAAATTACTTAGAACCCTTAAACATTATACGTATATATTTTTTATATATTTTTTTAGCAGAGACCCTAGAGACTAAAATGGTGATTGTTGCAATATTTTATGTCACTATGTATTTGCGCAGCGGTCTTTCAAATTCAACTTTTTTTTTTTTTAAATACACTTTAATGAGATAAAAACACAATAGTTACCCCAATTTTTTTCTAAATGTGAAGATTATGTTAAACCAAGTAAATAGATACCGAACATGTCATGCTTAATAAGTGGGAACGTTCGTGGAATAGCGTCACAGTACGGTACTTAAAAATCCCCATAGGTAAGGCTTCAAAAATTTTAACAGGTTACCTGTTTAGAGTTACAGCAGAGGTCTTGTGCTAGAATTATTGCTCTTACTCTAATGATCACAGCGATATCTCACATGTGTGGTTTGAACACCGTTTACATATGCGGGCACGATTTATGTGTGCTTTCGCTTCTGCATGTAAGCATGGAGGAATGGGGCGCTAATATTTTTTTCTCTTCTTATTTATTTTACTTTTTATTTTTACACTGTCCCATTTGACTTTAAAAAAGGAAAAAATAATTTGTTTATGCCCGAGAACCGGAAGTGACATTAGAGGTCGCTCCAGTCCTCCAAGGCTATAGAGATGAGTGGGGGCCATTTTGCCTCACTTCCTGCCCAGCGAATGGCTGCATTGGATCACTTCTGCGCTTACCGACGGCTCCCGTAAGCTCGGAACTGATGGGGAAGCGACGGAAGGGGGGCCCCTCTCCCGCCACCACTTTTATCAGAAGCAGAATCGCCCACAGTAAAAAATGATACTGAGGTTATGGCAGCAGTATTATAACACCAGTATTTAACGTAAAAGTAATGACATACAGTATGTACAGTATCTCACAAAAGTCAGTACACCCCTCACATTTTTTGTAAATATTTTATTCTATCTTTTCATGTGACAACACTGAAGAAATTACACTTTGCTACAATGTAAAGTAGTGAGTGTACAGCTTGTATAACAGTGTAAATTTGCTGTCCCCTCAAAATAACTCAACACACAGCCAATAATGTCTAAACTGCTGGCAACAAAGTGAGTATACCCCTAAGTTAACATGTCCAAATTGGGCCCAATTAGCCATTTTCCCTCCCCAATGTCATGTGACTCGTTAGTGTTTCAAGGTCTCAGGTGTGAATGGGGAGAAGGTGTGTTAAGTTTTGTGTTATCGCTCTCAGTCCTTCATACTGGTCACTGGAAGTTCAACATGGCACCTCATAGCAAAGAACTCTCTGAGGATCTGAAAAAAAAGAATTGTTGCTCTACATAAAGATGGCCTAGGCTATAGGAAGATTGCCAAGACCCTGAAACTGAGCTGCAGCACAGTGGCCAAGACCATAAAGCCATTTAACAGGACAGGTTCCACTCAGAACAGGCCTCGCCATGGTCGACCAAAGGAGTTGGGTGCTCAGTGTAATATCCAGAGGTTGTCTTGGAAAATAGACATATGAGTGCTGCCAGCATTGCTGCAGATGTTGAAGGGGTGTGGGGTCAGCCTGTGAATGCTCAGACTATTAGCCGCACACGGCATCAAATTGGTCTGCATGGCTGCCGTCCCAGAAGGAAGCCTCTTCTAAAGATGATGCACAAGAAAGCCTGCTAACAGTTTGCTGAAAACAAGCAGAATAAGGACATGGATTATTGGAACCATATCCTGTGGTCTGATCAGACCAAGATAAACGTATATGGTTCAGATGGTGTCAAGCGTGTGTGGCGGCAACCAGGTGAGGAGTACAAAGACAAGTGTGTCTTGCCTACAGTCCAGCATGGTGGTGGGAGTGTCATGGTCTGGGGTTGCATGAATGCTGCCGACACTGGGGAGCTACAGTTCATTGAGGGAACCATAAATGCCAACATGTACTGTGACATACTGAAGCAGAGCATGATCCCCTCCCTTGGAAGACTGGGCCGCAGGGCAGAAGAAGCGGAGAGTAAAGGTGATGGACTGGCCAATCATGTCTCCAGACCTAAACCCTATCAAGCATCTGTGGGGCTTCCTCAAATGGAGGGTGGAGGAGAGCAAGGTCTCAAACATCCGCCAGCTCCGTGATGTCGCCATGGAGTAGTGGAAGAGGACTCCAGTGCAACCTGTGAAGCTCTGGTAAACTCCATGCGGAAGAGAGTTGAGGCAGTGCTGGAAAATAATGGTGGCCACACAAAATATTAACACTTTGGGCCCAGTTTGGACATTTTAACTTTGGGGTGTGCTCACTTTTGTTGCCAGCGGTTTAGACATTAATGGCTGTGTGTTAAGTTATTTTGAGGGGACAGCAAATTTACACTGTTATACAAGCTGTACACTTCTGTAAAATGACAATTCTTCAGTGTTGTCACATGAAACGATATAATAAAATATTTACAAAAATGTGAGGGGTGTAGTCACTTTTGTGAGCTACTGTATACTGTGGGCAGTCGGTTAATAGTTTATATTTATCAATTTACAAAATAGAAAGTAAATGAAAACAAGAGAAATCCAAATTAATCAATATTTGGTGTGAACAGCCTTTGCCTTCAAAACAGCATCAATTCTTTTAGGTACACTTGTTTTTGAAAGAACTCGACAGGTAGGTTGTTCCAAACATCTTGGAGAACTACCCACAGATCTCTTGTGGATGAAGGCTGCCTCAAATCTTTCTGGCTCTTCATGTAATCCAAGACAGACTTAATGATGTTAACATCAGGGCTCAGTAGGGGCCAAACCATCACTTCTTTATAGTAAAGATAGTTTTTAAGGACATTGGTTGTATGTTTTGGGTCGTTGGCCTGCTGCAGAAAAAAATTGGGGCCAGTCACACTCCTCCCTGATGGTATGGCATGATGGTAAAAAAAGAAGTATCTGCCTGTATTTCTTAACATTGAGGACACCATTGATCCTGACCAAATCTCCAACCTTATTTGCAGAAACGCAGACCCAAATTTACAAGGAGCCTCCACCATGCCTTACTGTTTTCTGCAAACACTGATTTTTGTATGGCTCTCCAGTCCTTTTGACCACCAAATATCAACGCATTTCGTCATCGGTGACATCTTTCCAGGTGCAGGTATCTGACATTCGGCCTGCATCTGTGAAGACATCATGATGATGAAACACGTTGGTGATGGCTGTTACAGAAGACGTAACGCTTGCTTAGCCTTTCTCAAGAGCTGACAGTCTGCTGGTATTTTACTCGTTTGTGCCTGTTTACAACTCATCAAAGGAACTTTTTATATATTTTTTAAAAAAGGACTTAAATGTTAGCAGGCTTCACTCTGCTTGTTCATTTTTTTCCCCCCTGATCCATTTGGAGCTGCTGCTGAGCAGCCACCGCCTATCTCCTATGCTGGGTTATTTATATTTTTCTTTGACCATTATAATTTATGGTCTATGCTATCTGGTAAGGGTCGTATGCTAAGTGTTGGTGCTTGATGGTGGATTTCATTAATCAACATTACTTATACACTTTTTTGCACTTTATGGACACACTTGTTTAATATTGAAAATGACTTTTTTTATTGAAAGGACTTTATATGTTCACCTAACACTGGATTTAGCACTTATTTTATCATATCAATTTCATATGATTGATTTTTTTTTCAAAGATATATTTTGCTCATAATTTATTCACTACATGTTTAATTGTTTTCATGGCAGATGATTATTCATGATTGCACTATTAGGATTTAGCTCTGCTTCTTATTTTTATTAATTCTTTCATGAAGACCACTTCTTTCATGAAGACAGTAGATGGGCGTATCTGGGTCCCACTGGTTTCCACCGGTTCTTTACTGATGGCGCTGTTGGACATCTTCAGAGGTTGACGGGAAGTAAGCATGATGTATGTGTCTTGCATGTGCGGCATTAAGTTTTCTTGGACGACCGCTTCATGTACGGTCCTCAACGTTGCTCGTTTCTTTTTGCTTCTTTTAAAGAGCATGAACCCCAATTCTTGAAACTCCAGCCTGTTTTGAAATGTATGCCTCAGAGAGACTTTGTCGATGTCGTATAACTACCTTGTGCCTTGCTGCTGTTCTTGCCATGGCATATGACCAGTGACATGATACTGTCTTTCACAACCTCACCTTAGTAGCAGAGTTTGGCCGTTCCTCACCCAGCCTCCTACACAGATGTTTTTGTTTCAGTTAATGACTGTGTTTCAACCTACATATGAAATTGATGATCATTAGCACCTGCTCGGTATAATTGGTTATTCATGCACCTGACTCCAATCTTACAAAGTCCCATACTTTGTACAAGTGTAAAAAGTGTGCAAGTGTAATAATTAATTCTGGTTTAAAGCCAAAGGATAGTCACACCAAATATTGATTTGATTTAGATTTCGCTTCTGTTCACTCACTTTGCATATTGTAAATATAAAAAAAAAAAAAAAAAGCAATAAAAAAAATATTTTTTAAAGCATTCTTACCTTACAGCATTTCTTCACACCTGCCTAAAACTTTTACACAAGACTGTTTGTCATAGTTTGTAACTGATAAAGTGGATTTGCTCCACTAAAAAGGTTTTGAAAGGCTTTATATTGATAAGGGTGAACGTCTCCATCTCCCCATCCTGCAATACATTGGAGTTGAGGCTTGAAGAAATGAATCCAAGCATTACGTTCAGTCAATCCCTCCCTGATCTTGTAGCACTGAAGTATTTAAAATTTTAATCTAGGAGTGTTTTGTTTCCAAATCAGATTTCTGAAAATACGGTTAATTTGATTAAATGCCCTCAGGGAAAGGCAATCAGCTGGCTCTTGGGAGACCTGGATGCCCAAATAATTTCACTACTTTAGGGAGCATTTTACAGAGGCCCTGATGATGGGTCCAGAGGGAGGAGGATGGATTTTTTCTGATTGACGAGTAAATCTGCCAAATTCCGACAGCAGAGATGTGTAAGAGGTGTGTACCATCAGCATACATATCCACTTCATCCTCCCCTCTACCCCTCTGAAATCCTACTACATACAGTATATCAGGAGGTTGGTGAATGAGTGCTGCTAGGGGGGGTTTGATGGCTAAAGCTAAAACGTTTGGTGATTGGGGTAGCTCTGTCTTCTTTCTCTATCTAGGCAGAAGGATTGAGACGAAGATTCATTTATTCAAATCCTAGCAGAAGAATCTTTATATAGAAGACATACCCAACTACATAAATTAGACCCAAAGCTAGATATTACTTCCCAAAGATATCGCCATTCCACACTATTAAATGCTTTGCTATATCTAAAGAAAGTAGGGCTCTATTACAGGATTATCCATGGGTAATTGCACATTAGGAAACATCCTAAAAATATTAACAGCTGTTGATTTATATAAAACCTTTGTGGTCCGGATGTATCAGAATTTGAATGTTGGTAGAAAGTCTGTTGGCCAAGATTTTGGCCAAAATTTTGACATCAACTGATAGAAGGGAGAAAGGGGAGAAAGAGTCTAATAACAACAAGTTTTTATATTTTTTGAGGGGGAGCAACAACTATAGTTTCATACATGAAGACTAGGAAGATACATTACCTGTGGTTGGGCAATAGCTGTAGAGTAAGGTCTCCCTATATTGTTTTACAACTCAATTGGAATTCCTCTGAGGCTGGCACCATATTATTAGGGAAACTAGATTGATCTGCCTCAAGCTCTTATAACATCAACAGGTAATCAAAGAATTGACTATCGTTTAACCACTTGCCTACTGTGCACTTAAACCCCCTTCCCATCCAGACCAATTTTTAGCTTTCAGCGCTCTCACACTTTGAATGACACATGCTACACTGAACCCATATGAAATTTTTATCATTTTTTTCACACAAATAGAGCTTTCTTTTGGTGGTATTTAATCACCTCTGGGTTTTTTATTTTTTACAAAAAAAAAGAAAAAAGACAGAAAATTTTGAAAAAAAAAGTTTTTCTTATTTTCTGCGAGTAAATTTTGAAAATAAATAAATTTTTCTCCTTCACTGATGTGTGCTGATGAGGCGGCACCGATGGGCACTGATAGGCTGCACTGATGGGCACTGATGAGGTGGCACTTATGGGCACTGCTGAGGAGGTACTAATATGCCGCACTGATGAGCACTGATAGGCAGCATTGATAGGCGGCACTGATGAGCACTGATAGGCGGCACTGGTGAGCACTGATGAGCACTGATAGGCGGCACTGCTGGGCACTGAGAGGTGGCACTGCTGGGCACTGAGAGGTGGCACTGAGAGGTGGCACTGCTGGGCACTGAGAGGCGGCACTGACGGGCGGCACTGATGGGCACTGATAGGCGGCACTGATGGGCACTGGCGGATGGCACTGATGGACACTGACGGGTGGCACTGATGATCACTGATGGGCGGCACTGATGAGCACCGATGGGCAGCACCATCAGTGCCCACACTCAGTGCCCATAGTGCTGCCAGTCAGTGCTCATCAGTGCCTAGATGGGCACTGACTGGCAGCACTATGGGCACTGATTGTGGGCACTGATGGGGGGCACTGATGGCAGGCACTGTGGGCACTGATGGTGGGCACTTTGTGTATGTTTTTTTACCTTGTGTAATCAGGGCACTGGTGATCAGTGCCCTGATTACATTCTTCTGTGTCCCCGGTGGCTGATCAGCTCTGCTCCTTCCTCACACTGCAGTCTCTGTGTGAGGAAGGAGCGCTGGCGATGAGAGATGATCTCATATGTTTACATATGAGATCATCTCTCATTGCATGGGCCGATCACGTGGTAAATGGCCGCTGTGATTGGCCATTTACCACGATCTGTGATTGGCTGTGTCCAAGGGACACAGCCAACACAGATTTTCCCCGATGCACGCTCGCGGGAGCACGCGGGGAGCCTGTGTCTGGGAGGCCGTTTAAAGACGGCCTCCCGAAAATTAGAGTCCGCGCTGCAGCCGTCTTTCGGCTATAGCGCGGACCGGAAGTAGTTAAATATAGTATGAGAAATTAGATATTATGTAGAAAATTAGTAAGTTCTGAGTAAAATATCTAGTATAGAGCCTGGATCAGTATAAAATGAATCTTTATTGTCTTTTAGAGCCCCAACAAAGGTTTTACTCTGTTGAGATCAACATATCTTGCCAGAAGTTTAGCCATGGAGTCTCCTTCTGTGCAGATTAAATTGGCAAGAGAATGAGAATTTGAAAGGAATTTATCCATTGTGAATAAAAATCACCTAAACTCTCTAATAGATATAGGGACCTTGTTTGATATAAATTTTGCAAAATCTTTCAGGATATCACTAGAGCATGGGGTAGGGACATTTGCTAACATGCATTCTATATCATATATTAAACAGTAAAGGACAATAAACCTACCAGCATTGTCTGATTTTGCCTTTCTATAGGAAAATGGCATGTTTTTGTGAATTAGTAGAGAAACTTCCCTAGCATTTGAAAAGTTTACAGATATCTATGGTCAATTGCGTTTCCTGTAGACAAACAATAGATGGTTTATGATATAAACAGTCAAATATGGCCTGTCACTATGTGGGATCACCAATTCCACAAACATTCCATGATGCTATGGTAAGTTTTTCTTAGAAATGAGACTATAGAAAATACATTACATAAGAATGAGAAGAAGAAGATAATCCATAAAGAAAGTTCATCAATTTATTTTTCAGTGAGTACTTCCATACTTGACCACAATATCATCCAAACAGGTAGTCCTGCACCAATCATATCTGCTTAAATAAGAAAAAAAAAGAATAGAACAACATAATTTGAGACCATGGAATCCAAGTCTCTGCAACAATCATTAGTTCAACAACTGGAGAATATGACAGGTCCCTCAACTCTATTAACTTCCTTCATACTGGAAGTTTACGGGGTCAGAATTAAGGGGGTAATCATAAGAGCCAGTAGTACAAGGGACACATTGAATTGATACTAAGTAATGTCCCTTGTTTTGTTTTGTTACGTTAAAGCCCAAATCTGTAAATTAGAAAAAAATCTAACCTTGCAGTGGGCTCCCCTTGTCCTACTTACTTTACTCCTCACTACTATAGGCTCCTTCCATCCATGCAACTACTCTTGTGAAGCCTCCTCTCTAAAGCTGCCCATACACAGATCAGTTTTTTTTGTTCACACATTCGGTGTGGATGTGGGAATCTTCCCCGCTGTGTCTTTACATTCGGACAGCAGGAAAGTCTCCCCCTCCTCCCCACTGTCAGAATACACTGATCAGAGCCACAGCCTATTGGCAAATGATAGATCAACTTGATCTTGAATGGGAATGGCCATCTACGTAAAAGTATGCAGATTTGGAGGAAAACCAGCTGACAACATGACTATCAGGACCCAGACTTGAACCTGAGACCTCCATGGTGTCTGGCAATGACTCTACTCACTGAGCTACCTGGAATGTTGGACAGCTCCCTGGACAAATCCTTGAATGATCCTGCTGTGAATCTTTATTGCCTTGAACCTTGAACTCTTTGCTCCTCCCATGAACTTCCTGTTATAAGCCATGTCTTTGCACTTCCTGGTCGCCAGAATATTGTGCCTTCAACAGCCGATATCTCGCGTGTCTCTCCTGCTGCCGTCTGTATCTTTGCTACCATCCGTTATCGACACTTGGCTTGTTCCTCGACTACTCTTCTGTTTGATCCCAACCTGCAACTACTGGTTACTGAGCTTTGGCTACTCCTTGACTACGCTTCAGCTTAATCCCTATCTGCTACTGGACTCTGACTTGCTCACTTCCTGGTGGGGCGATCTTGAGGACTGCGACCTGGTGCTAACACGCAGCAAAATCCATCTCCACCTTCAGGAGCGCTGGTGAAGACCGGTTAGTACTTAGACTCCGCACCTCAGGTGAGCCTGCATCATCTGCCTGGGTGACCTGTCAGTGTTCCTATCCTGCTGGTTCCTGTGTGACCTGCGACTGCTATAGCTACTGGTCTTCGAGCCTGACCCCGGATCGTGACAATGACCTTGCTGGATGAATGTTGCACCTTAGCCTTTTTGGGGGTGGGTGATAAAGCATGTTTCCATGTTTTACTCATTTCTTTAGTCTCAGGATCATATAGATATACCCAGCTTTCATCCATGGTCATTATTCTGTTTAAAAAGTCCTCCTCATCTTTGTGGTCCAAAATGCTTTGTGCACGTTCCACTCGTTTCTGTTTTTGGAAAGGTGTCAGTAACCTGGGAATCCATTTTTCTTGGTTCTTACTATAATTAACCAAGACCTACAAAAACTAAAATTAGCATGCATATTACTAAGATAAACCTGCAAAATTTCAGATCCCTAGCACATTTAGATCATGGTGGGGGTAAGAACTTATTAGCTTCCCCTTGTAGAATGAAGGTTAATAGCCCTGCATTGTACCTGATGATGCAGAGGGACAGCCCACAGCCCAAAGTAGAGGAGAGAAGAGGATGGCTCTGGAGCTGGACAAAGTAAGGAGTAAGGTAGGTAATGCAGCCTCTTCAGCTCCCTCTAGACCTAACAAGCATTTTCTTCTTGCAGTGCAGCATAAAAGGGGCACTCCAAAGGTAAATGTTGTCTAATTCACAGAGTTGGGTTTTTGGAGAGTGGCTTCTGATTTCTGGCAGGTTAGCAGGTATTTCTCTGTACTTGCAGGTTCTTAAAAGAGATAAAATGTATTGAAGAGAAGTACTTAATGTAGTTAAAGGCATAAAGTGACCCTGTTACCCATACCAACTTCAAAATAAAGCTGCTACCAGTAAATACTTACCTCTTCTGCTGCCCATGCTACCTATCGCTGCTCTAATGCTGATGAATCTTCCCCCAAGTTTGCTGGAAACGGACACTTCCGGGAGTGTCAATCTGTTGTGTCTCCTGCAGTGCTCATTCATTTCTCCCCATGACACCCACAACTCTTCTGTGTCCTGTAATGATCTGGCAGTTGGCAGGAAGAACCATTGAGAGCTGCTGGAGAGGTTGGAGATCTATACACTTTGCAGCTTCCCAGCTGACTTCGGAGCAAGATATCTCTGAAACAGAGCAGCATTCAACACTGCAGATAGCTGGAGATATGTGTATTGACAGTCTTATTTTTAGGTAACAAGCTTATTTTGAATCAAAAGCAGAACTAAATGGAGAAATACTTACCTTTCCTCCAACATTCCCCATTCCTCACTGGCAGCGGCATCTTTTTCTGTGTGCTGGATCCTGCGCATGCTCTGAAACGCGTCGTGCTATTGGTTGCCCAATCGGTGATGTCACGCAGGCGACTCTGCATCCCAAGTAGTTGTGAGCAGAGCGGTACCCGGAAGCCGCCGGCTATCTAGCCTGACGGTGCCACGGATGTACAACGCTTCCTCCCCTGAACTACCGGCGTGGATACATACTCCTGGATGCGGACTCCCAACCTCAGACTGCAACCTTTCAGATGAGCTTCTTTTCATTGTTCTTATGTGAGAAAGTTTTTGTATCTGTTCTACTTTGGATAATTAACCACTTTACCACCGGAGGATTTTGCTGTCTTCCGTCCAGGCCACTTTTTGCGATTCGGCGCTGTGCGACTTCAACTGACAATTGCGCGGTCGTGCGACGCCGTACCCAAACAAAATTTACGTCCTTTTTTTCCCACAAACAGAGCTTTCTTTTGGTGGTATTTGATCACCTGTGCGATTTTTACTTTTTGTGCTATAAACAAAAAAAGAGCGTTTATTTTGAAAAAATAACAATATTTTTAACATTTTTTTTATATGAAATTCCCCCCAAAAAAGATGTAAAAACCAATTTTTTAAAAAATTTTTGGCCAATTTGTTTTCTGCCACCTATGTTTGGTAAAAAAAATCGCAATAAGCGTATTTTGATTGGTTTGCGCAAAAGTTATTGCGTTTACTAACAAAGGGAAAGATTTCTGTCATTTTTTGGTGTTTTTTTTTTAACGCGTAATGGCGGCGATCTGCGATTTTTTTTTTTTTTTTTTGCGGGACTGCGACATTGCGGCGGACAGATCGGACCCTTGACTGACATTTTTGACACTTTTGGGGGTACCAGTGACATTACTGCAGTAATCAGTGCTATATATATGCACTGTTACTGTAAAAATGACACTGGCAGGGAAGGGGTTAATTTTATTGGAGAGGGAGGGGTTAATGTATGCCTGGTGCTTACTGACGTGTAGGGGGGGAGGTGACTGAGTAAGTCATGGACAGATCGGATGTCCAGCTATGCTGAACACTCCGATCTGTCACTCCCTGTCACTATGGAGATCCGCCCGCTTGTGTTTACACAGGCGGGCGGATCTCCACACTAGATCCCCGGCGATCGGGGCAGAGCAGCGGCGATCGCCGCTGCTCCTCCCCTGGCCCGACTTCCGCTGTGAATGAAAACAGCGGGAGCGAGCCTCCGGCGGCGCGCAAGCGCCGCCCAGAAGGGGGAGTGTCTGACGACGTAGTACTACGTCGTCAGACGATAACGAGCCACTCTGCCGCAGTAATATTACTGTGGGCGGTGGTAAAGCGGTTAAACATACTACAGTTAGAGGCGCTCCGCTTTTTCTTTCACTTTTTGCATTACAGAGTTGACTTCTCTCTGCTGCAGAGCCAGCCCTTGGTGTCATTCACTCTTCTAATTTTCTCCATTTATTGAACTGCTTAGTGACTATGCATGGACTTCAATCCCTATGGTGACGCTATTTAGGTATTGTTATGCGCCAGCATTTTTTCTTCTTTGTGTGCTGGATTTTGGCCATCTATATTGGCCGATGTGGGATGACATCACTCCTGCACATGCACAGGAGCTGAGCTAGTCATCCTGGCACACAAGGATTCGGCTGCCACTGTAAGCAGATCTATGCATGCTCAGCTCAGTTAACATTCCAGAAAATGCTGAGAGCAGGCAGGTAGGTGTATTTTATTGCAGAACAGACATTGCGAATCCCTTCTGCAATAAAAAGCCTGCCTGCTCATAGTGTGTAACAGCAGGACTTAAGTTCCGCTTTAAAATTTGTAACAGAGTTGCTTTGATGGTACCTGTATCAAGAGTACAAATAAATGGCCGCTGCACCCACCTATAACTGGCTTTTGCAGCAAGGAGCACATGGAAGGGGGATGTATGTCAAACAAAAACCAAAGAAAATTCCCAGCTCAACTTACTGACCAGCCTATATCACCCCCTGCATTTGCACTCCAGATAAAAATGAGTATGCAGAGGCTTTCTATACCAATAAGCGGAGGCAGCTAGCTGCCAGGCACAGTGTGATAATGACATTTACTATAGTACCTAGCACCCAATCAGTATACGCCTCTTTCTGCACATTATTTTTTATTTTTTGTTCTTTATTGGAAAGTGTTACAAATATCCCTTTTTTGGACCTTTTTATATGCCTATTATATAAACCTTTAGGTGTAAAAAAAGAAAGGGGCTGGAGGAAGGGCCTCCCACAGATATTACTCATAGGGATTACATATTAATTGCAGCTCTATTAGCACTTTGCCTTCAGCAATGTCCCCACTTAGCTGAAGTACAAATTGTTCATGAAAAGCTGGGAAATGTAATACTAGCTTAAAAAAGCATACAGCTGTCATGGAGTGGAATGGATTTCTTTGCATTGTATTGAAGGTTTATAAATGAATCCAAGTACGCTGTTCAACTCAACACTAAATACCAATTCATGCATATTCAATTCAAGCTTCCCCGTTTGGTGCAAATGAATAATAAAAACAATGAATAATAATCACATAATAATAACATGCCCACATACAAAATAAGAAAAAAATAAATAAAGCCCAACACTAATAAGCAGGAATTTGTAATATTGTGTACAAACCACCTGCTATGTGCAGGCATTTTAATAACTAACACATTAACAGAAGTGGTCATGTGGATTTTTCTCAATATTAGCTGGTGGAAGGAGTAAATGGGAGACCATTTTTTGCTGCATGTGTGCTACATATCTTGGACTATGGGGGAGATTTACTAAAACTGGAGCACTCTCTGGTGCAGTTGTGCATGGTCGCCAATCAGCTTCTAACTTCAGCTTGTTCAATTAATCCTTGGCAACACAACCTGGAAGCTGATCGGTTACTACACTGAACAAAATTATAAATGCAACACTTGTTTTTGCCCCCCATTTTTCATGAGCTGAACTCAAAGATCTAAGACTTTTTCTATGTACACAAAAGGCTTATTTCTCTCAAATATTGTTCACAAATCTGTGTAAATTTGTGTTAGTGAGCACTTCTGCTTTGCTGAGATAATCCATCCACCTCACAGGTGTGGCATATCAAGATGCTGATTGGACAGCATGATTATTGCACAGGTGTGCCTTAGGCTGGTCACAATAAAAGGCCACTCTAAAATGTGCAGTTTTACTGTTCAGAGTGAATGGGTCATTTTTGGAAGCATCTTGGCCTCCAGGTGCTGCATGCAGGCAGCCCATTGAAGACTACTTCTTTATGAACACAGCACTGGTCCTAATGTGACAGGTATGTGTATGTGGGTGCAGATGAGCAGGAGTGTGAACATGGCCTTAACATTTGTTGTGTCAAGCTGTGAGTTCTACGGACACTTCTTATTGGCTGTCCACCAGTGGGATCTTCTTGAGCTCTAAAAGAAGACAGATGTCATCTGAAGGGAATGGCAAGGAACTGCTGGTCTCAAATGGGTTTGCAGTACTGGATCAGCAAGTGCCTCATACCCAAATCAGCAGTAGCGAGGAACTTGGTCAGAGAAGTGTCCAAGTGCAGTTCTTAATTCACCAGGTAAGAAAAGTAAAAGCCGAACAGCATGGGTTAGAGGAGATGGAAGGGAGTCCTAATTAGCCCTATAAAGAGGTTTAAAGGATGGTGTTAACTTAATACCAAGGTAGAGCAAGGAAATGGGCCAGGCAAAGTGAGTTTCCCCAAATCATCTAGAATTGGTAAGGGCCAAGGAAAGGTTCAGTGCTTTAGACTTAATTTCGTTAACTTGTAAATTTGATATAAGCCCATTGTCCGAGAGGACCCCAAATGGTTTTGGAGAGTGGCATGGGGGGAAGAGACACACATATATACATACAGTACATTTCATACATGCATTTCATACATATGATACAGGTCCATCACAAAAAATTAGAACATCATCAAAAAGTTAATTTATTTCAGTAATTCAATTAAAAAAGGAGAAACTAATTTATTATATCAATTAATTACACACATATTTCAAGCATTTCTTTCTTTTAATTTTAATAATAATGGCTTATAGCTAGTGAAAACCCCAAATTCTGTATCTCAGAAAATTAGAATATTACATAAGACCAGTAAAAAAGGATTTTTAATACAGAAATGTTAGCTTACTAAAAAGTATGTCTATGTACAGTATAGTATGCATTTAGAACATGGTCAGGGCTCCTTTTGCTTGAACTACTGCATCAATGCGACGTGGCGTGGAGGCGATCAGCCTGTGGCACTGCTGAGGTGTTATGGAAGCCCAAGTTGCTTTGATGGCGGCCATCAGTTCATCTGCATTATTGGGTCTGGTGTCCCTCATCTTCCTCTTGACAATACCCCATAGATTCTCTATGGGGTTTAGGTTAGGTCAGTTTGCTGGCCAATCAAGCTGAGTGATAGCATACGCATAAAATCAGATTATGGTACTTTTGGCAGTGTGGGCAGGTGCCAAGTTCTGTTGGAAAATGAAATCAGCATCTCCATAAAGCTGGTCAGCAAAGGGAAACATGAAGTGCTCTAAGCTTTCCTGCTTGAGGGTTGTGCTGACTTTGGAATTAATAAAACACAGTGGACTAATACCAGCAGATGACATGGCTCCCCAAATCATCACTGACTGGAAACTTCACACTGGACCTCATGCAACTTGGATTCTGTGCCTCTCCACTCTTCCTCCAGACTCTGGGACCTTGATTTCCAAATGAAATGCAAAATTTACTTTCATCTGAAACAAGGGCTTTGGATCACTGAGCAACAGTCCAGTCCTTTTTCTCCTTAGCCCGGGTAAGCCGCTTCTGACTTTTTCTTTGGTTCAGGAGTGGCTTGACACAAGGAATGCAACAGTTGTAGCCCAGGTCCTGAATACGTCTGTGTGTGGTTGCTCTTGAAGCACTGACAACACCCGTAGTCCACTCCTTGTGAATCTCCCCCAAATTCTTGAATGGCCTTTGCTTCACAATCCTCTCAATGCTGCCGTTATTCCTGTTGCTTTTGCACCTTTTTCTACCACCCTTTTTCCCTTCAATCAACTTTCCATTAATATGCTTGGATACAGCACTCTGTGAACAGCTAGCTTTGGGAATGACTTTTTGTGACTTTCCCTCCTTGTGGAGGGTGTCAATGACTGTCTTCTGGACAACTACCGTATCAAGTCAGCAGTCTTTACCATGATTGTGTAATCTACTGAACCAGACTGAGAGACCATTTACAGGCTCAGGAAACCTTTACGGGTGTTTTGAGTTAAATAGCTGATTAGAGTGTGACACCATGAGTCTACAATATTGAACTTTTTCACAATATTTGAATTTTCTGAGATACTGAATATTGGGTTTTCACTAGCTGTAAGCCATATTCATCAAAATTTAAAAGAAAGAAATGCTTGAAATATATCACCCTGTGTGTAATTAATCTTTATAATATAGGAGTTTCACTTTTTGAATTGAATTACGGAAATAAATTAACTTTTTGATGATATTCAAATTTTTTTGAGATGCACCTGTATATTAGTACATCAACATATAATCTCCAAAAACCATCAATTTATGGGGTGTTCTCCAGGTATTTCAAAGCCGCGGATGTGCAGGTTTGCTTGAACAGTTGGTGCCAGGGGTTCAAGCACCAAAATGAATAATATAGGAGAAAGAGGGCCTGTTGAGTGCCCTACCAAACTAGAAAGTGGCCAAAGGAAAAGCCTGCATATTTTAATGTAGCAGAGGTTAGGCTTAAAGAGCTGAAATTTAGAATAAAAATTTCTCATCAAAGCCCTACTTCTGGAGAGCAAAAAACATATACTGTATTCCAAGGAAATTGTGTTGAAAACTTTGCGAACATCAAAGGACAGTAACAAAGCCATGTTGGAGTGAGATTTATATAAATGGATGAATTGTATTGCCCTACACACATTATTGCTGGCCCCCCTTAGTGGTGCAAAACCCACTTGGTCTTTATGAATAAGCTTCCCCAAAAACTTGACTATAGTTACATAGTTACATAGTTACTCCTTGAGATGTATGTCCAAGAGTCTTTTAAAAGTAGCCATACTCCCCGCAGTTACTACCATTTGTGGTAGAGAATTCCACAGTCTTGTAGCCCTTACTGTAAAGAACCCCCTGCGTAGCCTGAGGTTAAAACACTTCTCCTCTAATCGCATTGTATGGCCATGTGTCTTCATGCATTCCTTGCGACTGAATAGTTTTTTTTCTATGTTGAGATCACCGTTGAGGTATTTGTAAATGGCTATCATGTCCCCTCTTATGGGTTTCTTCTCTAGGGAGAATAAAACAAGAGCTTGTAATCGCTCCTCATAATTTAGGTCCTCCAATCCCCTAATTAGCTTAGTTGACCTTCTCTGGACTCTCTCCAGTTCCAGCACATCCCTTCTGAGGACTGGCGACCAGAACTGGACAGAGTACTCCAGATGCTGTCGGACCAGAGTTTTATAAAGTGGAAGGATTATAGTTTTATCTCTGGAATACATCCCCTTAGCAACTATAGTTGCTAAAATATTGGCAAGAATTTTCACATCGATATTTAAGAAAGATATTGGTCGGTAATTAGACCGTGAATCTTTTTCTCTTTTTATAGTACAAAAAATAATAGCTAAATAAAGAAAGTTCCTTTGTCTCAAAAATGGCACAAAATTCATTGGGGACAGTGTTGCATGATGGACTAATTGTCAAATTGTTTTTCTTTTTGCCTGTGTCCACATCTTACATAGTTACATAGCTAGTGAGGTTGAAAAAAGACATCCGTCCATCCAGTTCAATCTATGATGTGTGCGTGTTTACTGTTAACCGTACATTGTATACCCCTGTATGTTGTACATTGTATACCCCTGTATGTTGTGGTCTTTAAGGTGCCCATCTAATAGTTTTTTGAAACTATCAATGCTTCCTGCTGATACGACTGCTTGTTGAAGAGAATTCCACATCCTTACTGCTCTTACAGTGAAGAACCCCTTACGCATTTTAAGTTTAAACCGCCTTTCCTCTAGTTTTAGTGAGTGGCCACATGTCTTATTGTATCTCCTTACTCTGAATAGTTTGTTCCTTATGCTCGTCTCTTCTCCAGAGAGAATAGGTTCAGTGCTTGTAGTCTTTCTTCATAGCTGATGTCCTCCATTCCCCTAATTATTTTTGTTGCCCTTCTCTGGACTCTCTCCAGTTCCAGCACATCCTTCCTGAGGACCGGTGCCCAGAACTGGACAGCATACTCCAGATGTGGCCGTACCAGAGTCTTGTAGAGTGGGAGAATAATCTCTTTATTTCTGGAGTGAATCCCCTTTTTGTAGGTAGTAGCACATAATCTAACTTTTCAGATTTCTTGAAAATCTGTGTCTCTCAATGACTTCAAGAAAAAGATTTTTACAAGTGCAAAGATTTTTTTTGTTCTTGTTTTTTTTTTTTTTTAGTAAGTGCTGTGACAAGGTTTAATATATCCTGTTCTGCCATATAATAGGGTTGCTGGTTGGAGAGTAAGAGCGCTGTTGATTTGAGTAGTGTTGTTGCAGCACTTAGTATAAAAAAAAAAAAAAAAAAATGAAAGATCCTTAGATGTATTACTGTATATGCAGCCTGACTGCATTCCAGTAATAAATAAGGAGGGTTAAATTGGTTTTAAAGGCTGCATATTTAGTGTAGGTGGGGCTGGGTGGGAAATTTAATTTTTGTGTTTTTCTTTTTTTTTTTGTTTTTAATTCAGCTTTACTATACTGTAAATTGTAACAACTAATATACGGTATGTATGAAATTAATACATCATAAATCTGCCCAGTATTGCATTTCTGTAAGGCATGTTCAATTTTTCTACTTCTGAATGTTGCACACATCAGGTATCAGAATGGAAACACCTAGTCACCAAATACAGTTAAATGGAAATTGCTTCAGTAAGGTGGCAATCGATTTTAAGGTTTTAAAATAACTACTTTGACTCCCTTAACCAGCGCTATTAAATTGCTATATGTGACCAATGTGATTTATGTTCTTAACACATACGTATTAGTTACTCTGCCCCTTCAAAAAGAGGCCTCAACCCAAGATGATGACAAAGCTTTTTCCTATCTGATGTATGGTGTAAAGCCAATAGTTCAGTTTCATGTTCACAGTTATAAACCCTGATCAATCCCAGGGCCATTTTTACCACTTTAGGACCGAGACCATTTTTGACACATTTTGTTCACAAGTTAAAATCAGTATTTTTTGCTAGAAAACTACTTAGAACCCCCAAACATTATATATATATATATATTTTAGCAAAAACTCTAGGGAATTAAATGACGGTCATTGCAATATTTTTTGATACGCAGTATTTGCGCAGCGGTCTTTCAAACGCTATTTTTTTGGGAAAAATTACGAAAAAACATAAATTTGATCACTTTTATTGCTGTGACAAGCAATGTAAACATCCCTTGTGACAGCAATAGGCAGTGACAGGTACTCTATATGGAGGGATCGGGGATCTAAAAGACCCTAGATCACTCCACTACACTTCCATGTATTCAAAACGCCGAAAACTGCATTTTTGAATACTGTCACTTTTTAACCACTTGCCGACCGCCGCACGACTATCTACGGCGGCGGTCAGCCCCTCACAGGCAAAGTGACGTAGGTCTACGTCGCTCGCCTGTGAGGGTTTAGGGAGCGAGCGCGCGCCGCCGGAGGCGCGCTCCCGCTCCCGCGTGGTCACGGACCCCCCCGCGCGTGTGACCAGCGGACCCGATCGCCGCCGGCCACTCTGCGATCGGCGGGGGAGAGGGAGAAAGTCAGGCAGCTTGTGTAAACACTATGATCACTCTGCATACAGTTGAAGCCACAGCCAATCACAGTTAGAATCACGCCCCTAGGGACACACACAGCCCCTCCCTCTCAAATAAAGTTAACCCCTTCACTACCAGTGTATTTTTACAGTAACAGTGCATATGTATAGCACTGATTACTGTAGAAATGTCACTGGTAACCCCAAAAGTGTCAAAAATGTCAGTCAAGGGTCCGATCTTTCCGCCGCAATGTCGCAGTACCGCAAAAAAAATCGCAGATCGCCGCCATTACGCGTTAAAAAAAAAAACAACAAAAATGACAAAAATCTTTCCCTTTGTTAGTAAACGCAATAACTTTTGCGCAAACCAATCAAAATACGCTTTTTGCGATTTTTTTTTACCAAACATAGGTAGCATAAAACAAATTGGCCGAAAATATTAAAAAATTTTGATTTTTACATTTTTTTTTGGGGGAATTTCATATAAAAAAAAGGGAAAAATATTGCTATTTTTGCAAAATTTACGCTCTTTTTTTGTTTATAGCGCGTGATCAAAAAATCGCACAGGTGATCAAATACCGCCAAAAGAAAGCTCTGTTTGTGGGAAAAAAAGGACGCCAAATTCGTTTAGGTACAGCGTCGCACGACCGCGCAATTGTCCGTTAAAGTCACGCAGTGCCGAATCGCAAAATACCCACTGGTCGTTTAGCAGCCAAATCCTCCGGGGCTTAAGTGGTTAAATTCGACACCTTTAGCAGCCGAGTAACCCAGGCGTAACGTCATGGACGCCGCCTCCGGGTTACGTCATCGGAAACCCAATCGAAGCCACATCCGGCTTTTGATCGGGACTGCATCCAGCCGGTGGACACGCCAGCTGGTTGCTCGGGTCTCCCGGTGGGGAGACATGACATGTTGACAATTGACATGTTCAATATTTTCTTTCTCTGTGGTAGAATATATCAATATATCATCCAGGTATACTACTACATACTGTAGATATATGTAAAAATCCCACAGAACATCATTGACAAACTGCTGAAATGTGGCAGGAGCATTACATAATCCAAATGGCATTACCAAATATTTTTAATGTCCATAATGAGAACAGAAGGCAGTTTTCCATTCATCTCCATTTCTAATCCTCATTAAGTTATAAGCTCCTCGTAGATCGATCTTGCTGTAACTGGTATCAGAAAGCAATCTTTCCATTAATTCAGGAATTAGAGGCAGTGGATATTTATTTTTAATGGTAATAGCATTTAGTGCTTGTTAATCCACACATGGACGGAGGCCTACATCTTTCTTTCCTACAAAAAAAAAATCTGAGTGCCAGCAGGGGAGGTAGGGGGTCTTATAAAACCCTTCTTTAAATTTTCATCAATGTAATCTTTCAAAACTTGTAATTCAGGCTCTGAAAGAGGATATGTCCTGCCATAAGGTATTGGAGCCCCTGGTAAAAATTCAATAGGAAAGTCATAATCTCGGTAAGGAGGGTAAGTATCAACCCCTTACTTCTCAAAAACATCAACAAAGGCCAAAAAGTGTACAGGGATCTTTAACATATTATCATTAGTAGTAGGCTCCAGCGTCAGATTCACAGCTTGAGGTATTAGACAACTAGATAGACAGTGTGTACTTTAATATACCAGTTTGCCAGTCTACTGTAGGGTTGTGTCTCCGTAACCAATTTATTCCTAATACCAGCAGAAAAATGGGAGAACAGACAAGGTTAAAAGAGAGTGTCTCTCTATGGCACGATCCCAGGGTCATTTCTAGAGGAATTTGTGTAGGTACTTCTTTATTGGTAGTAGGCACTGACAGAGCTTTAGCTAATGTAGTGTCCATAAAGAAGCCAATTGCTCCGGAATCAATCATTGCATTAGGATTCACAGGCTTTTTATTCCACTATAAAGAGAGGGAGATGATTAAATGAAAGGACATGGTATGTAGCAATTATTGTGAGAGGGAGCATATATTAGAATGCTTACCTCCCCTAGAACTTGGTTTCGCTTTACACTCCTTTACTTGACGTCCTGGCTTTTCACAATATGTGCATAGCCCTTTCAATCTACAACGATATTTCTCTACATCAGAGAGGTCCTTGGGCTATTCCAATCTGCATTGGTTCATCTGTGGGAGCTTCGGAGGACATGTCAGAATTGCAAGGGGCAGAGAAGATATTGGGCCTCTGAGGAATAGTGTAAGTATTGGCCTGTTCTTGCCTTCTCTCCCGTAATCTGCAATCAACTTGTACACGCAAGAAGACAGTGCTTTCAAGTATGGATGGAACACTGACTCTAGCCAACTCATCCTTTAGGGCTTCAGAAGGTCCTAAGCGAAACTGATCAAGCAGAGCTGGTTCATTCCAGTTAGATTCTACTGCCAGATGACGAAATTCTGTAATATATTCCTAAACATGTCTTCTTCCTTGATTGAGTGCTCGGAGTGAAGCTGAGGCAGAGGCTACTTTATGTTGATCTCCGTGGCTTGTATGAAGGAACTGCAGGAATTTAATATAGGGCTATGTAGAGTATCTCACCAAAAATGGCAATAGAGTTACCGTTTTAATAAAAAATAAAAATAAATGTAAAAAATGAAAGTTATACTCAAGTACTTGAAAATCCCACCAAAAATTATTGAAGCCCCAGCACCCCCACATACTGTTGTCATCATTGTCATCATTTCAGGGACGCATGCAATTTTAAGACTTAACATGCTGGGTACCTATTTTCTTATCACAACCTTTTTTTATTATAGTTTATTAAAAATTGGGTAACATATTGCATTTATGAGCCCTAAAATTTGGGGAACACATTAGGGGACACTCAGTTGGTCTGGAATTGAACTGTGTTCAGTTAGCAGCCTGGACAATGTTTTGAACAGGCTGTAAAAAGCCTACCTGTAATGAAACGTGCTTGGGCTATTCTATGGTGTCCCTGTCTTGTATATGGTTTACTGCTGCTACAGCTAGTTGAGCCATTGAATCTGCACCTTACAATACACACACATAAAATATATTTATATAGAACATTTAAACATCCTTTAGGTGTCCACGGTATACACTGTATATTTTAATAGACAGATAAATATACCAATGTCTGTGCTACATGTATGACACTCTTCCTTCCAGTCCAAACCTAATGGAGCCCGAATAGACAATCTTCCACCTTGGGCAACCAAATGGACCACTGTATGTTTCGACCAACTGGAACCATAAACATACTGTAAGCACTGAAGCTTTGCTGCCCTCTTCAGGTCAGGGAAACAAAAACTAAATTACAAGCAAAGGAAGGAGGTGCACCAGCCTAGTGCATTACTGTTAAACTCTTTAATAAATAGTAAAAAGGTAATCCATTGTACTCATAAACAAAGAATCAACACAGGTGTTGATATAGCAGGACACAACCAGGCGCATGACCATCGGATAGGGGGCAGCTAACGCGTTTCAAAGGCCATTCCCTCTTACTCATGAGCTCTGAGGAAGAGGGCATGGCCCTCAAAACACGTTAGATGTGCCCTATCCGATAGTCATATGTCTGGTGGTGTCCTGCTATATTATACTGTGTTGATTCTCCTTTTGTGACCCAACTGCCTGTATTTTAATATGTTTGTGAGTAATTTTCTTTGGCTTTAATAAATCTATATGGAAAGTACTTCACTATGGATGGCCTTTCTTTTCTTTGAGGGGACTCAGGACATATGCAAAGGACCATATTAAGGATCTGTTCCCACATAATCACGGATTCTAGGCTGGCAGGGAAGGCTGTGACTACACTGCAGGATTTATTGAAGTGCTTTTGACCGAGCGCATTGTGGTAAGTGGATAACCGCAAGGGGATCACCTCGTTTTGATGTACACAGTGAAGCACAGTAACACTTTATCTGCACCTGATGGACATTATTTATGGACTTTATGATTTTTAATTATTTATGTATTTATGTATTTATGATTTGAAGCATTTATTACATACTTTGCACATGTTTGCACACTTGCACTAGTTTATATATTTTCTGCACATGTTTTACATATTTAATTTACATATTTATTAATAAGCAGCGCTGCAATACCGGGTTCACATTAATTTAATGGCACTAGCACTTTAACTTGCAGCAAGCAGCTACTAATTGCACATACACTATTTATTTCTATCTATTTATTTATACTATACCATAAGTGCAAGGTTTTCACTGCCATACACAATATATTACCTTTTTACTATTAATTAAAGAGTTTTAACAGCACAGAGCTTACAGTATGTTGGTGGTTCCAGTTGGTAGAAACGTACAGCGGTCCATTTGATTGCCCATTTGCTTGTGCTGTACATTTTAATGCATTTGGGACTTTATAATACTCCCCTGAGGCAGTATTGTGGGTAGTTAGCATACATAAAGCACTTAACTTTAACTTCACAGTTTTTTATATGGTAAATATAATTTACAAATGTTGAAAGCTATGCATTTCTTTACTGTGGATCTTGTAAGATTACTTCACACTGTTGGCATGTTATTATTCTAGTTGTATGTCATCACTTTGTATTTATGATGGCATTACTATTTGCATTTGAATTTGTATGTCATTGGCCAGGAACAGGAAAGATCAGTGCAGCTCAAAGTGGACCTTCACCTTCACCGCCTAGCTTACAAAATCATAAATAATTAGTCATTTTTTCCTGGTAGTGAGTATCTTTTTATTGTGTTATTCGCTCCCACCGCTTTAATCCTTGCCTAGGTGAGAATGATGTCCATTTGCCCCCACCACCAACTCTTCCCCTGCCTTCTGAGATCCTGTCACATGTACTAGGAGGCTGCAGAGCCTGTGTGTCATGTCTGGTGCATGCACAATGGGGAGCCAGGAGCTGGGAAATCAACAGACCTGAGAAGAATCAGTGGCAGGGAAGACATGACTAGATTAAATGGGCTGGTTATTCTACAGTATTTGTAGCTGCTAACTTTTATTTTTGTGATATCCAGGTGAAGTTTTTAAAGAAGCAAATGTATTGCTACCCCCGTATAAGCCTCTTGAGTATTGCCCAGATAGTCCTTCAACACTGGCAGCCAGGCACAAGGTGTTTTCCACAGCCAGGTACATACACTTTAGCTCAATGGAGTCAAAGACTAGTCTAGGTTTGTTGTTTTGCAGTTTTATTTTAGAGGGACTTGAATAGGGTAGGGGATTTGCAGTAGGATACTCCAGAACAAAACTTTGCACAATTAGAGGATTCTTGCTGATCTAGAATTGAGCAGTAGATGAAGTCCCTTGCCGGGAGCAGGTGGCAGACTTCTCCTGTATAGCAGTGTAGAAATAAAGAGTATAAGCAAAGTCTCTTGCAATGAGGGACAGGTAGACAAAGCTCTTCAGATCACTAGCTAGTTATCTCTTTAATTGGATCCTTGGTTGACTGTCTTAGCACGAAGGGTAGCCAAAAGAACCAGGCCCCTAGATCTTTGGTCTGTACTCACAGGAGTCACAAACAGATCCAATCAGGCACAGCTCCCCTTCAGTCAGCTCCTTGGAGGTACCAGGATCACTCTTCTATTTTAGCTCCAGGCCCTCAGGTCACCCACCTGAGGCCGCTGTCAGGGTGCCAGGAAACCAGACCCCACAAAGATGCAAGTAAAATAAAGCAGTTTATTAGTGCAACACTAATAAATGCACAGCAAGAGAGAGGAGCAAAATCAGCAACAGCCGGGGTCAAGTCCAGAAGCAGGTAGTCATCCAAGCCGGGGTCGAGTCCAGTAGCGGCTAGCCTGTCAATGCCGGATCGCCTGCCAATGCGGGGTAGTCTGCTGATGCAGGATCGAGAGCCAGAAAAGTTGTCAGCTAAGCTAGGTCATGCACGTAGGAACACTGAGAACAGAAGATTGCCAGCAGTGATGCACTTTGGAGCACCAACACAAGGGCAAGGACTGCAAGCCATCAGGTGATAGATATAGTCAGATGTGCAACATCATCACTGAGCGATGCTCAGGCAGCAGATTAGTGATGATGCAAATAGAGTTTATAAGAGACAGCAGTCTGCACATGTCCAAGATGGCTGTCAAAAGGAAGGCAAGGTAAGACCTTGACAGCCGCATGGCAGTAAGTGCCAGGGGAGGGAAGCTTGCCTCACCCCTGGCTGGTGCAATCCACTATCTGGGAAGGACCCAGAGCTCATGTGTTCTCTGAGATATAGGCCAATTCCAGCATGCTCGGGGGTACCTCCCTTGTAATTGTCTGTCTGACTGCATATATATTCATGCTCCTTATTTGCCTAACTCCCACCCATGTTCCAGAAAGTTCTGCTAGTTTCTAGAAGGCAGGAGGAGCCCAGATAAACTCAATAGCACGAGAACACCAGGAGCAGCCCTAACTAAAGAATTGCAGCATTCTGGTAAGCAGACATGCTAAAATAGATTTGCCTCTAGCCCCACCATTAGGTAGAGGGGCAAACTACACTAATCTAACTATTTACACCTAGAACCTAGATTAGGGGGGCGCTACACAAATATTATTCTCCCTTCTCTTTTAGCATTGCAGCATGCTATATGCTGAACCCAATAATCCTAGACGATGGATGGGGTGAGGATTTCTGTGAGCAGTAATGGTTTGTAGTTAAAACCAGTACAGTATGTTTCAGTGATAGAAATACCACTCTTTCCTTGATAAAAAAAAAAAAAAAACGCTTTAAAAAGCAACCATTTCCCAAAGAATTATTTACAGCACGCTCAAAGCCAATTGAGAAATTTAGGGAGTGGTGGATGTTTGTGATACCCAATTTTCAAGGCGATGACTGGGACGATCTGTGGGATTGCCCCTTTAAATATTTGGTGTCCTCCAGAGACCGCCTCATACATTATAAATTTCTCCATCAAATTTATTATACTCAGGCCAGAATTGCGAGGATGTTTGCTTCTGACTCTGCGCACTGTTGGTGTATACATTCCCTGGCTGAGATTGAGCATATATTCTGGCAATGCCCACTAATACAGCAATTCTGGTAGGAGGTGGCTCGGAATCTTAAGGATATTACAGCTCTGAAGATGTCACTAACCTTGGCTGTGTGTTTTCTTTGCCTAGTGGAGGAATTAGCGCCCCAAAGGGCACAAAGGATTTTGTTGTCCATTACTTTGTTCTATGCACGTAAGGCCATCCTTCTACACTGGAAGAAGGCGGTGGCACTATCACTGATGTACTGGAAGACCATAATTAATAAGTCCTTACCATTTTTTAAGGCAACTTACCAAAAAATTCAAAAAAGGTATGGCAGCTCTGGATTTCGGACTCATCCAGCTATGCCTGAAGTAGTCATAATTCAACATGGGATAAGGTGGTCACCTATGTTGAGAGATGGGGATGCCTCCTGACTGTTGCAGTCATCATAAAGAGTACCTAGATAGCTGTCTAGTGAGGACAGGTGATATCAATATGCTGACATGAATGTGGGGTCATGTGCAGGTGACATTGTCATGCTGAAACTAGGATGTATCTTAACTATAATTGTATGCATATCCTTCTGAAGGTATTGCACAGGGGGGGGGGGGGGGGTTATTAAGGCTGTTTTGGTAACCTTATTGTTTTTCCTTTGCACCTACCTGTGCCAACTAATGTATTTTGTATTTTTTCTTCTTCTTATTTTTGTTTTGTTCTTTTTTGTTTTGAGATTTTTTTTTTTGATACTCTGTTTTGTATGCCAATAAAAATAATTTTACAAAAAACAACAATTTCTCAACTCTTTGAGTAGCTAAAAAAATGCTCATAAAAAAAATCCCCTATCACACTTCACCTTAAGGCTGCATTCACATGTCAGCGTATTGATCGCGGGCAGAATCGCCTCGATTCCGCCCGCGATCCGGGAATCATTGCAAATCGCGGGACGCCTGTGCGTTGCCCGTGATTTGCAATAGCACCCCAAACGCTGTGCGATGTTGCAGCGATTTCCGCCTGCCGAATCGCGGTAACATCGCGCAAAAAAAATTGCGGGACGCATAACGCTCCAAAGAAGCTCTTGTACTTTTTTGGGCGTAATGCGTCCCGCGATTTTTTTTGCGCGATGTTACCGCGATTCGGCAGGCAGAAATCGCGGCAAGATCGCACAGCGTTTGGGGTGCTATTGCAAATCACGGGCAACGCACAGGCGTCCCGCGATTTGCAATGATTTCTGGATCGTGGGTGGAATCACGGCAAATCTGCCCGCGATCAATACGATGACATGTGAATGCAGCCTAAAACATGATCTTTAAAATGATATCCTATTATTGTTCTTATTTCTGTGTGTGCAGCAATATGTAGCGTAGTTTATATATACTGGTAAATGACCCTCCCCTCCCTCCCTCCTCCTCCATGTCATATTACTAAACACTATAGAGGCTAGATATAAGACAGTGATTGATGGAGGCATCACCTCCCTGTTGGATGTACACTGCATGACACATGTGGGTACTATGCCCCTGCTTGGGTGACATGGACATTTCCCATTGCCTGTCTAGCTGTGAGGTGCTCTTGGCCTACAGAAGACTGCAGTGGCATGATGACACCACAAGGAAGAATGGCAGCAAGACTAGGCCCTCCATCAATGGATCACTGGTTTGCAGTCTAAGAAGAGGCAAAGACAAGGGACACGCAATTTTGGACTTGAGTAACTCAACTGGAAGTGTTTAATTTTTTTTTCAGCTGGTGAATAGGTGGCAGGAATGGATGGTATATGGGGGATTTAGATGGGCTTCAAAGTGACATGTCTTGGAGTGGGTAAGTACACATCCAGTTATAGAAAATAGAAATTTCAAAGTATAGCATATTTTTCAATACTGAATTCAACATCACAATCAAAAGAAGACAAGAAAGGGAGCTCAAAGATGACCACAAGGTATATACAACAAACTAAATATGGTATAAAAATATATATATACATTTATTACATTTTTTTTCATAAAAACATCAAATACATCTTAAAACTCATAATTGCTAGTCGTGTCCTAGTAAGTCTACGAGTATCACATATAGCCCACTTTTTCAGGACTCTAGTTTAAGACAAACCTACAAATACATAGAAGGTTCCATCTACAATAAAAACATACAAGTATTTTATAAGAGAATCACAGAACCAAAAATACAAAATATACAAAAACATTCTCAGGTTCAATTCATGTCAATATATCTGAAAACACGTGACTCTATTGTGCAGTGAATAAATCTGTCTACCAGAAAGAAGAGAAAAAAAAGATGTGTATATATATATATATATATATATATATATATATATATATACACTGTATATACACCCACATAATTACCTTGGAGACAACACATAAATAGGAGAAGTGATGAGCTGACTATGGAATTCTGTATAGTGGGGGGACGTCAGGGAATCCAGCAGGGGAGTTGACCACACGGAGGAAAGGAAAGTACACAAGCTGGCCGATAATCTACAACTGTAATTTGTATATGAATAAATACGGTACTAAACTTGTAACCCATACAGAAAAAGAGGAAGGAGATAGGGGAAAGGCAAGACTTCCAAACATTCATCTCCCTATACTCCTCATTACTCACTATTAGTAAGGTCCTCACAAATGGTAATAAGATGTTCCTATCTGTATAATAACGTAGTTTTGTCCACAGCAAAAGTAGACTACAAAAAAAGAGAAAACACAATAAAGGAAACCCACATATTAATGTAGCACTACTCCCGCAGGGGCTGCAGAGGTTTCCCCACTACTGCACAGCCAGGTGACAAGCACTTTTCACTCTCATCCAGACACAAGGAACAGTCTTTGAGCTTGGTTTATGTTGCTTATTAGGGGTAATAACTTGGATTGGGAATAGGAAATATGGGATGCCAAGCTTGACAGAAATAATAATCAGGGACAACTTCTTCCCTATGTACATGATCTTAAACTGTCCTCCTTCCTGGACAATGACAGTCTCTGAAGATATAAATGCAAAAGCCCAAGGACTAGGAACTATCTTTCCCTTAGAAAGTAGCATTTTGTGTAGTAAGTAGCATATAGCAGTATATCCCACTCCACTGTAGACCCTGAGCCCAGCTCTACTGCCTGCAGGACCACCAGCCCACCTGGCTTCTCTGAAGATCTCCCAGGGCAAGGGTTAAGCACAACACTGTGCTGCAGTAAGGCTTGCTACATGTGGCAGTCTCTCTCCTTGTGAATCCCTGGGTGTGCTGATGTACTCACACTGTCCTCCTTGCTCCCTGCTGCTCTTTAGGCAAGATTTACCACACTGCTGTCAGGATCCTCCCAAGTCAGCCCGTACTCCAGCCTGGAGGTAGAACCCCCCCCCCCCCCCAGACTTCAGGGGTTCCCTTCTAGGCCATTTTAGGGCTGCCATGCCCACTGCCTGGGGATTGGCCAAGTTCCCCTAAGTATGCAGATCAACCCTCCCGGCCTCCACCTTCTAACTTCTAGAAGTTTCTCCAAAAATAGGATATATATATATATACAATATATATATATATATATATATATATATATATATATATATATATATATATATATATATATATATATATATATATACAGTATATAATATAGTAATAACCTGATAGCACACTAGGGGTGCTATACTCACCCCCCTAAAAACAGCCATGTCCCCATTGGCTGGAAAAATGGACCAAATAAAAGCAAGAGCATCCCATAGAAAAATACAGTAAGGAAAAAGGGAAACAATCTGGACAGGGAATATTTACAAATAAATACATAGAAAAATAATCTATGTACATCGTCCTATATACAACAACACATACTGTGTATACACAGGAACCCTAATTACAGCTCCCTGCAGCTAGCAAATATCAATCAATAAACATATATAAACAGATATTTTTAAAATTACCAATATGTACTTTCTTCAGGCAGAGCACCCCCATTAAAGGGAAGCCCTCCCCAGCAAAACTTCAATGCAACAGAATTTTGTTTGCAAAGGAAAGTCCGTTACCTGAGCAGAGGGACAGCCGTTCACGGTGAACCTGCAAATCACATGAAAAAAAAAACAAAGACCCTAACGCTAATCTAACTAGCTAAAACAATCTGTCAGCAGGGGGTTAAAGGCCTGCTGACAGAGCAAGCACAGACAAGGCATTTCAACGTTGGCATGAGTCTTTTAGGTGTATGTAAAAGGAGGAGCCCCTCCATAACAGTAAAGTGTTACAAAGTTCTAGGCCTCACCAAGGAATCTTCTCCAGGGACAGAACCAGTTAGCGGCCTGTGCATAGGGGCGCCAGGGCGCCGCCCCCCCCCCTAAAAAAAAGGAAAAAAAATTACAAAAAGAACAATAAAGTTTAAAAAAAAAAATTGCGTTCGCCGGCCTATGTGGTGGCTATGGGGGGTGGGGTTTACGACCCAGAAGAGGCGCCGATTGGCTGCCTTCTTGGGGTGTAACCTGGGCGCAGGTCATAGCGCTAGGACACCCTCACTTTCGTGATATCCTGGCTGTGATTGGTCCAGTCTCCAGCCTGGACCAATCATCATCCAGGACATCCGATTGCTGACTCAGCTGACGTCGCAATGGGGGCGGTGCCGGTGCGTGCGTCGTCGCACCGTCACCGCCCGATCTCCTTCCCGCCGCCCGGACCGATCGGAAGACCAGAAGACTGAAGAGGACAATACCATCACCTGTGCCATGCCTGTACCATCACCTGTGCCATGCCTGTACCATCACCTGTGCCATGCCTATACCATCACCTGTGCCATGCCTGTGCCATGCCTATACCATCACCTGTGCCATGCCTATACCATCACCTGTGCCATGCCTGTGTCATGCCTGTACCATCACCTGTGCCATGCCTATACCATCACCTGTGCCATGCCTATACCATCACCTGTGCCATGCCTGTGCCATGCCTGTACCATCACCTGTGCCATGCCTATACCAACACCTGTGCCATGCCTGTGCCATGCCTGTACCATGACCTCAAAGTCATGTAATTTTTTTACCGCGTTTTTTGCCGCGAAGCAATACCTATTACATTTTTCTTTTTGCGCCCCCCCAAAAATTTTGAGCACCAGCCGCCACTGGACAGAACATATTCTGGGAAGAAAGTGGTGAATTGATCCAGCCTAGTCTGCAAAGAAGCAAAGGCAAGGGCAATAGGTCTCCCCTTGCAGCAACAACTGCCGTCCATCCCTGCTGTCTTCAGGCTGGAATCCTGCATCAGCCCCTTTAACAATACATTTTTGGATTTGGCAGTCTAACTATGTCATCATTGGGTATTCTAACAGCACCTGAATAACTCCTCTCCAGCTGGCCGGCCTTGACGACCACTACCCGGTTCTTATCGATGGCCCAACCTTAGTCTCCATTCCTGCTGAATGTCCTGAAACTGGGCCCAGGCCTCCTGATTGTGGGAACCCTGCTATGGCTTGGGGACATGCATATACTCCCACTCAGTACCATGTCCGATTCCCACTGTGTATGGGAGGCCTCAATGATGTCCATATGTTGGGAGACACAAGGATAGTCCAGAATCCAGTGTATGTAGATCAAGATTACTTATAAGATTCATTGTTTTGTAGCACTGCCCCCTAGGGAGCTGCTGAGAATTGCACCTTCTGGATTCCCCTGGGTTACCCTTAGCAACTGGTAGCAGACAAATAGCATTTTAAGTCCTTGGCTCAGTCAATAAACAGTCCAGGGGATGTTGGTTTTTGTGTTTTATTTTAGAACTGGGATGGGAGAAGGGATGAGTGGGATACTCTACCTTGAACTATGCACAATCCTGAGGACAACTAACTGCAGTGTGCGCAGCAAGGCCGGTGCTTCACCTTGCCACTGAAGTGAAGATAAAGAAAATGAACTCTTGTTTAGGTTACTCTTCAGGGTCTAACTTGGCACCCCCTTTCTCACTTGCTGTGTGTGCTGACCTCCTGTCCACTGACACTCTACTGGAGTGGTACCCTTCCTGGGCAGACCCCCTGCAAGCTTCCCGGTACTCACGGACACTGTTTTTCCCTGGGTCGCTCTGCCTCCAACTCCCTTGTCAGCATCCACTGGACCTCCTGGCTCAGCACCACACTTCTGGTCCACAAGGCCGACCGCCTGTGACCACCACCTTCCTCAGCAACAGGAGGAGAAACAGCCGTCACCCTCCTCCTGGGACCTGGCTTTCCGTCCAAAGACCCGTCGCATGTGCCGTGGCTTTTATAACATATCCCAGGATGCACCACTGTTGTGCCAACCCACTGGGATAGTCATACTGTAAAAGCCTGTGTGTCACTGGCTGGGTTTCCTCCACTGTCCAAGATGCTCCCCTATTGGATACAATGGGGACACTCCCTCAGACCATATGAATCACACATGGAAACATGCAACAGGCAAAACAAACAACCAGGCTCCCCTGATAAGCAGATAAAGCTGCTAAGCTTTTATCCACCTACCTAGGAGGGTGCTAGACTTTCATTTGGGACAGTTTGTGTTTTTTACTTCTTCCACATTCATTTACTAATTTTTATTGGTGTCACTTTATGTATACTGTTTTGTTTTTTCTTTAGCTCAGAACGTTTGATTTGATGAGGAGGTAATACTATGTGTTCCTGTAAGGGTAAGGGGGGAGGTTTAGCTCCATGAGCAGGGCCCTAATTTTCCATCTATATTGAACTGTATTATACTGTATTTGTCACGTACCTGGTAGAAGAGCCTGATATGATGAGGAAGGCCTCTCTTACAACTCAGAGTATATAGGTAGCAAAGGAGTGCAGAGTGCCTGATGGTCTTGCTAGCTACAGGGCTGGACAGGATCTCCTGGTCAAGCAATGGATGATTATCGGCACGCAGAGATGTCAGATAGCGGTCAATGAACTGTAAACAGGATCAGGCTGGCAATTGGAGGCAGCAAGCAGGTGAACCGCAGGCAGATAGCGGCACCAGTGGGAACAGAATGATGCTTGAAGCTTGGAAATCCAGTAATGGCTTGAACATAGACAGGGTCAGAAGAGCCGGGTCATACACAGGCAGACAGATCAGGTACAGATGCGGAGGCTGGAGCGAAGTCACGGCACAGGTCAGGTCGGTAACAATCACCAAAGTAGCATTAATCCCCATGACTAAGCACCGGGGGGCAGGGCAAAATGCATTGGGGGCGTGGCCTGGCGGGAGCCCAGGCTGAGGTTGTCTCTCCTACTATCGCACTATTCACGTGGATGTGCGGCATCAGGTAACTCTTCCCTCCTCTCTCTAGCAGTAATGGGCACAGGCAGGACAATGTTACATTTTCAAAGAAGCTGGATGCCAGCAGTCGGAAGGTGGCGGAGGACATGTTGGTACACCCTGCACTGCTCAACGCTTAACCTTTAAACTCACCAGCGGGAAAGCCGTTTCACGGGGCTGGTGGCCGCGATTGCCGCCCGGCACCCGCGATCGCTCCCCGTGAACAGAGAACGGCGGTCTGCTGTTCCACAGCAGACCGTTGTTCTCTCAGCTATCAACACAGAGCTCCTGTTCTCCTCCTATTTAGGAACACAGATCCCTGTGTTGATTTCACAAGCCCAACCCTCCCACAGTTAGAAAACCCCCCTAGGCTCACATTTAACCCTCTGATCGCCCCTGGGTTAACCCCTTCCCTGACAGTGTAATTAAAGAAAAGAAAATGGTCAGCTGGCGCTCAGGTCTACTGTAGTGGAGTCGGTGTGATCGGTGTATAATTAGCTAAAATTGTTAAAAGTCATACATGGTTACACAAAATACCTTAAAGAGCATGACATATTAGCATGGGAAATAATCAAGTCCATCATGTAAATGAACAAACGGAGGTAGGTGTGCCAATGTACAAGCACAGTGTCCCCAGACACTTCCTAGAAGTCCATAATAGGTCCACTGAAGGGCTGTGTGTCTGGATCATTGAGGCCATATTCAGCAAACTTTCAGAGGCCCAACGATTTTCCAGATTATGTCCTGGATGGGCATGAGAGTTTAAGGTTCAAGGCTGACAGCCAGACTTTGTCTCCAATCTTGAGATTCGGACCCTTCTTTCTTTTACAGTCATGAAACCGTTTATAGTCCTCCTGGGCTTTACGCATGGCTTCCTGTAGGGTTTGATAGTTGGTTTGAATGAAGCTGATCCGATCTTGGACAGCAGGAACTGATGCTTCCGGAAGGGTGTTAGGCAGAAAGGAGGGATGAAATCCATAATTTGCCCAGAAAGGGGACTGGTTGGTGGATGCATGAAGAGAATTGTTGTAAGCTAATTCCGCACAGGGGAGGAGCGAGACCCAGTTGTCTTGGGAACAGGTGCAAAAGCATCGTAAGTATTGTTCTAGAGTTTGTTTAGTCCTCTCTGTTTGCCCATTGCTCTGAGGATGGTATGCAGAAGAAAGAGAAACTTCAATGGACAGGGATTTACAGAGATCCCTCCAGAACCTGGTGGTAAATTGCACTCCTCTATCTGAGATAATGTTGTCTGGAAGGCCATGTAGCCTGACTATCTCCCTTATGAATATGTTGGCTGTGTCCAGGGCTGAAGGTGTGCCAACCAGGGGTAGAAAATGGGCCATTTTGGAAAGGCGATCCACTACCACCAAGATGGTGGAAAATCCTTCTGAAGGGGGTAGTTCAACAATAAAGTCCATGGATATCTTTTCCCATGGTTGCTCAGGAATGGGAAGTGGTCTTAGCAAACCCCAAGTCTTGGTACTTGACCCCTTGTTACATTGGCAGATGGTACAAGAGCCGATGTAATCCTTGCAATCCTGCCCAAGGTTGGGCCACCAAAAAGAGCGTTGGATAAGCTCCGAGGTCTTCCGCAACCCAAAATGCCCAGCAAGTTTACTGTCATGAAATATTTTAAGAACTTGAGGTCTTACTTGGGGAGGGACAAAGATTTTATCCTGATGCCACAGCAACCCTTCCTGTTTTTTCAGGGAGGGTACTTCAGGATCCAAGCGAAGGGCTGAGGCCTGTCGGATTGCCGTCATCAGGTCAGGCTGGATAAGGATAAAATTATGGGCAGAAAGGATGGTATCAGGTTCTGCTGTTTCTGGGGTATCCGGAAACATCCGGGAGAGAGCATCTGCTTTCCCATTCTTGGAGCCAGGTCGATAAGAAATATGGAAGTTAAACCTGGAGAAAAACAGCGCCTATCGGGCTTGTCTGGGTCTCAACCGTTTGGCAGTCCTGAGGTACTCCAAGTTTTTGTGGTCTGTGAAGATCATAATAGGATGAGTGGCTCCTTCCAATAGATATCTCCACTCTTCTAGTGCAAATTTAATGGCCAACAGTTCTCGGTCGCCAACGTCATAATTCTTCTCCGGAGATGACATTTTCCTAGAAAAGAATGCCACAGAATGGAGGAGAGATTTGGGCCCTTGACGTTGCGACAGGATTGCCCCGGTGGCCACTTCCGAGGCATCAACCTCCAACACATAGGGCAGAGCTGGATCAGGGTGTTGTAGGACGGGTGCAGAAATAAACAGCTGTTTAAGTTTGTCAAATGCCAATTGGGCCTCCTGAGACCACAGAAAGCGGGACTGATGGCGGGTTAACTGGGTGATAGGGGAGATGATGGAAGAAAAATTTTTCACAAAACGCCTGTAAAAATTAGCAAAGCCCACAAATCTCTGAACGCCTTTCTTGTCACAAGGAGCAGGCCAATCTAGGATCGCTTTCACTTTTTGTGGGTCCATAGCGATCCCATCGGTGGAAATAATGAGTCCCAATAACTGAATGGACCCCTTTTCAAAGTCACACTTCTCCGCCTTGGCATAGAGTCCGTGTTTTCTCAAGGTAGAAAGGACTTTTTAAACGTGAACCCGATGGAGTTCCAGTGAGGCAGAAAAAATGAGGATATTGTCAAGGTACACAATGACGAAGTGGTCAAGAAACTCCCGAAAGATATCATTTACCAGGTGCTGGAATGTGGCCGGGGCATTACACAGGCCGAAGGCCATGACAAGGTATTCATAATGTCCAAAACGAGTTCTGAATGCGGTCTTCCACTCATCTCCCTCCCGTATCCGGACAAGGTTATAAGCTCCCCGCAGGTCTAACTTGGTAAAGAGCTGGGCGGTCCGGAACCTCTGGAAGAGTTCGGGGACTAGGGGGAGCGGATACCGTTTTTTTATAGTGACCTTATTCAGCTCTCTATAGTCCACACAGGGTCTCAAGGTGCCATCTTTCTTTTCCACAAAGAATATACCAGCACCTGCAGGAGAAGAAGACGGGCGAATAAACCCCTTTTTCACATTTTCATCGATATAGACCCGTAGGGCCTCCAGTTCCTTTTCAGAAAGGGGGAATATCCTTCCAAACGGGATCTCGGCTCCGGGAAGCATTTCTATAGGGCAATCGTAAGGCCGATGGGGAGGAAGGACCTCGGCTTTTTTCTTGTCAAAGACGTCCCTGAAGTCCTGGTAAGCAGGTGGGATATCCAGGAGTGGCTCAGGTGTTGGTTGAACAGACAAGCAACTAGCAGGCCCACTAGGTCTTTGAGGGAAGCAATGCTGCTGACAGTAGGCAGAAGAAAAGTTGAGTTCCTTCTTGGCCCAATCGATTTGGGAGTTATGGGCTTGCAGCCAAGGAAGTCCCAGTATGATGGGAAACATGGGGGAACAAAGGGCATCAAAACGGATGAACTCCTGATGACCGGAGTCTGCTGTGGTGAGAATGGGTCCAGTCTCTAGGATAACTGGTCCGGAACTGGGTAGGGACCCATCGGCGAGATGGACCTCGAGCCTTTGTGTCTTAGGGATAAGAGGAATATGGAGTATCTTGGCCAAAGAAATGTCATGAAAACAGCTGCAGGCCCCAGAGTCAACGATGGCTCGAAGTTGGACCTCCCCTTCCGCCACCTGTAAGGAGACCGGGAGAAAAAGGTGAGAGAGCGAAAGCTCAGAAACTCGGCAGTTAAATGGGGGCTGAGAGTAAGGCTTACTGGGTCTCACGGGGCAGTTCCGAAGAAAATGTCCAGCCCCGCCTCAGTAGAGGCATAGGTTGGCCTGCCAACGTCGTAGTCTCTCATCAGGAGTCAGGGAGGAACGGACCAGGCCCAGCTGCATAGGTTCCCCTTCAGATGCTGCCATGGGGTAAGAGACCGGAGGTGCAGGTGAAGCAGAAGAGATCTTGGGAAGCATCCAGGTAGGCTGGAATGTTTGGAGACGCTCCAAGCGTCGCTCCCGCAGACGTCTATCAAGTTGAATGGCGAGTTGTATGAGACCCTCAAGGGTAGCGGGGGTCTCCACTCGAGCCAGCTCATCTTTTAATGTCTCAGAAAGTCCTTGGCGAAACTGATACTTGAGAGCAGCCTCATTCCAATCAGTGTCAGCAGACCATTTACGGAATTCAACCGTGTAGTCCTCCACTGGGCGCTTGCCCTGTAGCAGGGAGTGTAGGGCGACCTCAGCGGTGGCCGTGCGCTGGGGGTCATCGTAAAGCTGAGCCATAGCCTCAAAGAATGTGTCCACAGAGTCCAGAACAGGGGTCTTCTGTTCCATTAAGTTATGAGCCTAGGTTTGGGGTTCTTCAGACAGCAAAGAGAGGATGAACCCCACTTTCACAGAGTCCAGAGTAAAGGTCCGGGGTTGCAAGGCCAAGTATAGCAAGCAGGCGTTCTTAAAGGCCCTGAACTTCTTTCGATAGCCAGAAAATCGCTCAGGCGTGGGTACTCGTGGTTCAGGAGGCGGGACTAGCATGGAGTGGGCGGAGCTAGCGTGTCCTTGTGGTAACGGGGATGAAGAGGTGCTGGCAGGTGATTGATTGGAGTCTGTAGGAGGTGAAACGGCCAGGTGTTGCAGACGACCTTTCAACTGGAAATAACCCTCCTGGAGTCTTTGCACTGCCTGAGTGAGGGCGGTAACTTGCTGGCACAAAGCCTCAATTGGGGAAGCACCTCTGTCAGCCTCTGACATGGCTGGATTGTACTGTCACGTACCTGATCCGAGGCCGAGATGCAGAGAGGGCTCCCCTTGCGGCTGAGTGCGGCACACCCCTGGGGTTGAGACAGAGGATGTAGCGCCCACAGAAGCACTGGTTGCCGGCAGAGTCCAGATGGTAGACAGGCGGTCTCTAGCAGAGTGCTGGGCAGGAATACACCGGACAGTCCAAGGAGGAACCAGGAACAACCAGGCAGTAGGTGTAAGACCGGCCGGGGGTCAAACACAGGAAGCTGCAACAGGTGCAAGCCAAAGGTATAGTAGGAAAGCCAGAAGCAGACAAGCCTGTGGGGAAGCCAAGATCAGGTACTGGAGGGCAGGTAGACAGGAAGCAAGTCCGTGAGCCAAGCCGAGATCAGATAACGGGAGAGCCAAACTGGAGCAGGGATGGTCAGACGAAGCCGAGGGTCAAAGCCAGGAGAGAGAGCAGACAGGTCAGGAACAAGCCAGGTCAAACTGGAACTGGAATCCAGGAAGTAGCAATGCACAGGAAACAGGAAGAGCTAAAGACAATCCAGCAATCTGATGGGCTGAGCAGAGCCCTTTTATAGGCCAGTGAATTAGTCTATGGCCTGAGTCCATTGCGGCCATGGGAAGTACTGGCAAAGTTGCCAGTTTGCAGCACAGCCATTTCACTGACAATGAGTCTATGGCCTGAGTCCATTGCGGCCATTGGAAGTACTGGCAGAGTCGCCAGTTGCAGCATGACTGTTTCTCTGACAGCGTGAGACCTTCTGGATCTACACTCTAAATACGCTAAAGCCACATGGTCTTAACGAGGAACTTGAAATCGGTACTATTTTATAAATTTTCCTTTTTTTTTTTTTTAATCTATTCATTTTTCACATTTTCTTTAATTTTATCAGCATTTATTTTTTACAATCAACATTTATCATGTTTGTACTCTACATCTCATGAATAGTATTTTTACTGACTATCATCTTTTCTGTCTAAACCCTTATTTTATAATTTTTTAATTTTATCCATGGATTAGGTTATACTGTCTTTATATATATATATATATATATATATATATATATATATATATATATACACACTTATCCCTCTCATCAAAGGCGTAACTAGAACCTTCAGGGCCCTGGTGCAAGAAACCATGAAGGGCCCCCCGGACCCCTGGCCGGGGCCCTTCCCTTTAAGCCTGGGGCTCTTCCCACTGATCCTGGGACCCTTTACTCTCATTTCGGGGCCCTTTCACAAGTTCTGCACTGGGCCCCCTTCCTGCCATCTTGAGGCCTCCCAATGGTGGTGGAATGCCAGGGCCCCGGTCGCAGATTTGATCTTTGCGATCCTGGAAGTTCACCCACTGGTGTCAGTCGTTTTTATTTTTGGTATTTTAATTGTATTATTTTTTATCATTTTATTTTATTTTTTTACAATGTCACTGACTATGACTCTGTCCATTCAGAAAAGGAAGGAGCTGATAAATGACATATTTACCGACCCCTTCCTGGTTATCTATTGTGAACCATCCCCTTCAGCAGCCAGCAGGAGAGGGAGCACAGTAGGGGCGGGGGGACCAGGGAAGCACACAGGGGCCCAAAGACAGCAGAACACAAGTGAAGTGGATAGGAGGAGTGGTGGAGGCAGCATACAGAGTAACCAATCTCCTCCATTTTCCTCCTGCAGCTACAGGAGGAAAAAGGAGGACAGTGATTCCTCTACATGCTGCCCCTGCCGCCCCTCCTATCCAGGTGTACAGGGGAGCTGCATGGGCCCCCTGGAGCATGGGGCCCGGTTGCGGTTGCAACCCCTGCAACCCCTGTAGTTACGCCCCTGCCTCTCATATATATTTATAGTAGCTTATTTCTGTGCATATGTTCGATTTTTATATTAGTTTAGACATTATTGCTGCCCTTATTTAGTTCCCTTAGTCCAGTATCGCCGCCAGTTTTTTCTATTGGTGGTTTGTTCCTATGTACACTCCCATTTACGTATCAGGTTAGTATAAATATAAATTTTTGGCTCCCTCTGCTGTCTCTGCACCAACACTTGAAAAAAGAGCACGCATGCTCACTGTGAGCTTGGCGCATGCTCTGAAACACGTTGTGTAATTCCTCTGATCCTGGTGACGTCACGTGGCAGACGCTACGTTCCAGCTTGACACGTGGAGATCAGCCGGTCCCAGAAGACAGCAGCAGGCTTTTTCTGTCCTCCGTTTCCATCCACCGGCTTCGGTCATCTCTTCTCCCGAACCCTGGACTTTGGACTTTACCACCATCTATTGGCATCAGATCAGAAAGCCTACCTTTTTGTACCCCATGTGAGTTGCTTTATCTTGTATGCCTGTCATATTAAAAACTTACTACACTTAGAGGCGCTTCGCCTGTTTGTTTTTTGACAGTGTAATTATTACAGTAACAGTGCATATTTTTTAGCACTGATTACTGTAGTAATGGCACTGGTCCCCCCAAAAGTGTCAAAAATGTCAGTTAGGGATCCGATCTGTCTGCCACAATGTCGCAGTCCCGCTAAAAATAGCAGATCGCCGCCATTACTAGTAAAAAATAAATAAAAATGACATAAATCTTTCCCCTAGTTTGTAGACACAATTACTTTTGCGCAAACCAATCAAAATACGCTTATTGGGATTTTTGTTTTTTACCAAAAATACGTAGCAGAATACAAATTGGCCTAAAATGTTAAAAAATTTTGATTTTTACATTTTTTATTGGGAATGTTATATAGCAGAATGTCAAAAATATAGTTTTTTTTCAGAATTGTTGTTCTTTTTTTGTTTATAGAGCAAAATATAAAAATCGGAGAGGTGATCAAATACCAACAAAAGAAAGCTCTATTTGTGGGAAAAAAAGGACGTCAATTGTATTTGGGTACAGCGTTGCACGACTGCGCAATTGTCCGTTAAAGTAACGCAGTGCCAAATCGCAAAAAATGGCCTGGTCATTAAGGGGGAAAATCTTCCGGTCCAGAAGTGGTTAAATCATCAAGCACTATGCAAACTGTTGTTGCTATATAAATCCTGTATAATAAAATAATAATAATTAATTCATAGAGTATACATCTTTTCAAACAAGCTGGTGACAGCCATGGACTGGTAATTTGGTCTATTTGGTATTTGCTAGATGATGCATTGTATATTTTGGTCTGGTTTATTATAAACATTGGTAATTGCGCATCCAAGTGTAAACAGCTGATGTAGAACTGCATACAAGCCAATGAGGCTCCATGTTCATAATTCAACCAAGGACAGAGCAGAGGAAAGCCAAAAACAGACAAAGATAGATATGATTCCTAATTGTTTCTTTTGCAACCCCTGTGTAATAGAATCAGAATGCTCCTAGATTTTGACATACTGCACTTGTAAAGAGCCAAGTGACAGGTAGAGTCTTGTCTTGCAGCATGTGATCTGGCTCTTCTCACACACAGCACTGTCTAAACCTGATTGCCCGACCCCCCAAAATGTTATCTTACAGATAGTGCTGCTGAATTTTCCAACCCACAATATAAATTCACATTTCAAGCTTATTCATAAGCTTTGATCTTTTCTTGGAAAAGATCATAAATATTATTTCTACTTGATATACACAATACCCCTGCTCTGTAGTCCTGCCCTCCCCTGAGGTAGCGGGAGGGCAGGAGGGGGGGGGGTTAATTATTATCAATAAATCTGCCAGAGGTATAGATAATTAGCCCGGGCGTTAACCCCTCCACCTCCAGAAATGCGTGTGACTGGTGCTTTGCAGTATTATGTAATAGGCCATGTACGGCAGCATTATATTTCCAGAGCAGGGAGGGACAGGTAGTGGCTTGGCATGATTTAACATGTGCCAGTTCCCAACTTGTTTTCACTGACCTCTGAAATATGGAATAACCAAGGACATTGGAGAAAAATTTGTACAGTAAAACCTTGGATTGCGAGCATAATTCGTTCCGGAAACATGCTTGTAATCCAAAGCACTCTTGTATCAAAGCGAATTTCCCCATAAGAAATAATGGAAACTCAGATGATTCCTTCCACAACCATGTATTCATAAGTCCTTCAGTTTATAGTCCATATAAAAAGATTATAGCATGGCCATCTCATATCCCCGTCAGACCAGCCTGACCTGCCTTGGGTGTGTAGGTGGGAGGAGGACCTGGGTCGTTAATTTTCCCCGGATCAAGTCCAATACATCAGTGGTCCTTAACTTTGGTCCTCAGGGCCCACTAACAGGCCAGATTTTAAGTATTACCTTGGGGAGATGCAGACTAGAATACTGCAATCACTGAGCAGCAAATGAGATCACCTGGGATATATTTCGGTAATCTTGCAAACCTGGCCTGTTAGTGTGCCCTGAGGACCAGGGTTGAGGACCACTGCAATACATGATCAGATTTGCACTCAAATCGTCCATGTGCACTAAGCTACAGGAGACCAATTTTGAGATCCTCACTAGATGTTACTATACACCCACAAAACTCCACAGGTGTTTCCCTGAAGTGTCGGACCACTGCTGGCGATGCCATGGAGCCGAGGGAAACCTGTTGCACATTTTCTGGTCCTGCCCTTCTCTGACGCATTTTTGGTCGGAGATACGAAGGATTGTCCAGACGTTTACTGACCATCCGATCCTGCCTTCTTATTGCATCTGTCGGACATCCTGGCATCTTCCTACAAAAAGTCGATCCTTAGACATCTCCTTACTGCTGCCAGGTCATGTATTGCCCTTTGCTGGAAGTGATTCCCCCCCCCCACAGTTGCGAGTTGGGTGCGTAGAGTGGAGGATATCAATAGGATGGAGGACCTGGTTCTGTCATCCCGACACCATCACGAGAAATACGCGGCACTCTGGTGAAACTGGGACCCATTTGTTGTATCTGAGGAGGGGGCTGCCCTTTTGAGTACGTAGTCCTCCCCCCCCCCCCCCCTGCATAGTACATGTGTTTCCCTGATGAGATCATCTCCTGCCGTTCTCCCTCCTCTCCCTGTGTTCCCTTCCAACCCCCCCCTTTTTTTTTCTCTCTTTCTCCCTCTTCTCTCTTTTCCTCTCTTCGTCTCTCCCCCCTTTCTTGCTCTTTTCCTCATTCTCTTCCCTCCATTCTCTTCTCTTCTATCCTCTATAACAAAAAATAAACAGCGGGTGGTGGAAGTGATGGGCCAGCTACTACCGCACTGTTGATTTTTGCAAGTATGCTTTCTGCCATGTTCATGTTTGAAATCTATTTTAAATTGCTTGTATCTTATTTTGGTTGCCCCACTTTCCCTGCTTCAATAAAAATTTTACATTTGAAAAAAAAAAAGATTATAGCAATGTGATAAGGTTGTGTAAGCATAAAATGTCCATCCACAAATGGCCGCCTCCACAAGGGGTTAGAAGCAAAATCCAGCCTACAGTGTATAAAAGAGAAGAGAGGCGCCTCTAAGTGTAGCAATATGGTCACATTTAATTAAAGTACAACATTTAGAGCCGTTCACACTGAGGCGACACGACTCCTTACTACTTCGGGGGCGACTTGTGCATTCCCATGCACCACGACTTCGGAGCGACTTGCAGGGACTTCACATAATGGAAGTCTATGCAAGTCGCTCCAAGGTCGCCCCCCGAAATAGTACAGGACCCTTTTTCTAAGTCTCAGCGACTTGTGTCGCTCCTATTAGAACGGGTCCTGTAGTGGTCAATGGACCGCGAGGGAGTGCGACTTGTCAGGCTGACAAGTCGCCTGACAAGTCGCGCTAGTGTGAACCGGCTCTTAGCAACTCACATGGTTGATGATGAAAGCAGGCACATCTAAGTATGCAGGCACCTGGGGTAAAGCTGTCCACATAGACCATCCTCCGCACCGCCAGATCTCACCGCCATCAGTCTGCAGTTGTGACCGGGAAGACCACCCTGCAGTAGAGTGATCTGAAAGCGAGGCTTGGAGCACTCGTGGAGCGCAGTGTGGAAGGGATGACGTCGATGGCAGTGCAGAGGATGGTCTATGTGGACAGCTCTACCCCTGATGCCTGCATACTTAGATGTGACTGTTTTAATCATCAACCATGTGAGAGTTGCTAAATGTTGAACCTTCATTAAATGTAACCATATCGCTACACTTAGAGGCGCCTCTCTTCTCTTTTACACTCAGTTGTGACGTGACACTACTCTTATATCAAGACATCGCTTGTTTATCAAGTAAGAATTTATAAAAAATGTTTGCTTGTCTTGAAAAACACTCAGACCAAGTTACTCTCAATCCAAGGTTTTACTGTATTTTATTCTGAGATTGTTGGGTTTTCTTTGTCTTTGTTCTTATTTATGCATTTTAAAATACATTTTTGGATTAAAGGTTAGGCATTTCCAAAGTTGTTTTCCGGAAAAACATCCAGAAGACATCAGCCTAATGCAAAAAAAAAAAGCTCATTCAATTTTTTTGTTTTTGTAGTTGCTTTATTTATCTAAAGGGTAACTCCGCTTTCGTGGGGAAAAAAAATAGCAAATAAAGAAAAAACAATATAGTTTATACAGGATAGCGTATACAAAGTCATATTGTAATTGAATGTCATTAAAAATTACCTTTCTTTTCAATTTGCAGCCGATGTAACTTTCTGAAAATACAATGCAATATGGCTACATGGAACTGTTCTGTACACAGAATGTATACTGACCACACCCCAGAAACATCATTTCCTGCTTGTGTGATTGGCTCACCAATTTTCCCAGAAGTCTGCCCTAAGATACAAGTCAGATTTCTGGCATCCCCTGCAACAAAAATTTAATTTTTGGTGAGATACTCCCAATAGAAACACGTCTAAAGGGATGCAGGCCCAGCAGTTTTCCTCTGCAGCTGAACAGCTGATTGATAATTATGAAACCGCTCCCATTAGACCCACTCAGCACAGAGACACAGAAAAACAAACAGTGATTTCTTCAGAATAACAAAAGGTAGGAATCTGCAACAACGTTTGTTAAAATCCTTGTAATGTACAGAGATCTCCCAGAGGGGAACATTTTTTCCCACAAACAGAGATTTCTTTTGGTGGTATTTGATCACCTGTGCGATTTTTACTTTTTGCGCTATAAACAAAAAAAGAGCGACAGTTTTTAAAAAATAACAATATTTTTCACATTTTTTTATATGAAATTCCCTCCCCAAAAATGTAAAAATCAAAATTTTTTATCATTTTAGGCCAATTTGTTTTCTGCTACATATTTTTGGTAAAAAAAATCACAATAAGCATATTTTGATTGGTTTGCGCAAAAGTTATTGCGTTTACTAACTAAGGGAAAGATTTCTGTCATTTTTGGTGTTTTTTTTTTTAACGAGTAATGGCGGCGATCTGCGATTTTTTTTGCGGGACTGCGACATTGGGGCGGACAGATCGGACCCTTGACTGACATTTTTGACACTTTTGGGGGTACCAGTGACATTACTGCAGTAATCAGTGCTATACATATGCACTGTTACTGTAAAAATGACACTGGCAGGGAAGGGGTTAATTTTTATTGTTGATCAAGGGGTTAATGTATGCCTGGCGCTTACTAACGTGTGTGGGGGGAGGTGACTGAGTGACACAGGGACAGATCGCAGGTTCGGCTATGCTGAACCCCGCAATCTGTCCCTGCCTGTCACTTAGGAGATCCGCCCGCTTGTGTTTACACAAGCAGGTGGATCTCCACACTCGATTCCCCGACGATCGGGGAAGAGCGGCGGTGATCACCGCCGCTCCTCCCCTGGCCCGATTCCCGCTGTGACTGAATACAGCGGGAGGCGCGCCGCCGAGTGAGGGAAATGTTTGGCGACGTAGGTCTACGTCGCCAGACGTTATCGAGCCAATTTGCCGCAGTAGCAGCACAGTGAGCAGCGGTAAAGTGGTTAAGCATTATAAGGCGCAAAACCAGCTTATTACATTTTGTATGCAGTCTCTGTTTCCTGCTTTACAGGGCTACATAATGGTTGTGCTTTACTGCATAACCATTGTATTTGTGTATTTTTAACGAATTATTATAACTATTGTATTTAAAACAAATGCATTTCAATATCCTCCTGGTCCTAAACACAACATCTCATGGATAGGGAAAATGAACTCAATAAAGGGGACGTCCTATAAAAACTCCTGTACTTGTTTCGCTCACTCCCTAACCCCATCCTGACCTTTATACTCAACTCATCCCAAAACCAAGTTACGAAATGTATCTGGTCCGAAAGGAAACCTCTAATTACCAAACATATAATGTACATATACATAAATGCCAAGGAGTTTCTAAAGTTCATAAATATTTTAAGGCAGCTAAGATTACCCCTTTGATATCTCTGTTCACCATTGTGGATAAACCTGGAATCTTACTTTTGCTCACCCGTGAACATCCACTCCCTTGGAACTCCCTTGGCTTCCACCCCAATCAAATCCTCAGTCTATGAGTCCCTTGAATCTGAGTTAAGTTTACCAAAGTCCAGTGACAAATCTGAACCCCACTGTACTAAATGTGAACTGAATGTTAAAAAACAGTAATGGCCATTTTTTTGTAGGCTAATAGGATGGTAAGGGAACCCCCCAAAAAAACAAAAAACAAAAGGAGTAGGTCTCCCCAAAGTTTATACTAGATCCTTTAACTCTAGTATGTATTTTAAGGGGCACCCCAGAATCTTTACCAAATCCATATATGAGTGTGCAGCCTGGAAGACCAGGAAATGAGGGATAAGCAAGGGCCACTCCCCCCTCCATATGGGGGCTGTACCTTGCTAGAGGAGACCCCCTTAGCAAAGCACTTGCCTCCATGTTGATGAGGACAAGGACCACTTCCCCACAACCCTGGCCTAGTGGTTTATTGGAATCTGGAAGCCCCCTTTAGAATTAAGGGGGCTCTCAGATACCAGTTCCGCCCCCTATGTGAATGAGTAAAAAGTGCAACGTTCCCCTACTCATTCACTAAAAAATATAAATAGTAAATAAAGACACATTTTGGCAAGTCTTTTGTTAAAAAAATAAAAATAAAATAAAAACTAAACCACTCAAAGCCAACCTTTTATTTGTATCGACCCTGGTTTTAATTTAGCTAGTGGAGCGCTAACAAATTTCAAAATTAAAATTCTTTATAGTTCCATATTGTTGCCGATCCCTGAAAACATCCAATAGATGAAATGCATTGGGCAGGCCTACATCACTTCTGGTATTTGAAGCCTACGGCCATCTTGGATAGGACCATTTATTCTCTATGGTGTCCTGGAGAGACTGAGGAACAGAGGAAACCGGTGGAGAGAGAGAGAGAGCAGGAGATTCTGAGGATCAGCAGTCCATATAGAAAAAGCGTGTTGAGACCTTCTTATATTTTAAGGGATCACAAAAGATCTGATCAGTGAGTTTTCTACAAGGTGTGTGTGGAGCACTAGTAATTACAGTCATTGCAATCTTTTTTTTTTTTTGGAGCACATTGAAAATAGAATCATTTGAAGTTGGCACAAAAGATTTGAATGTTTACAAAAGATATAGATATGGATTATGGTTCTTTGTTGAACTGAACATTTTATTGCAGCTGAAGGTTTACATATGAATCTTTATGGTTGTAACAGATTTTGCAAAGCACATTCTGAGTATGTTATAGGAGATATATATTTTATTTATTTTTTAGCACAGGATGAAATGTGGTAAATTTTAAGTTAACCCTAAGTTGGTTTTAATTTTCAGCTACTATATAGAGCACAGAGAGCTGTACCTCTTTCAATAATTGTAAAGTACTACTATTTTCCAACCTTGGATTATAGATAGGTGTTCAGCAGCTGTTTGTGATTAATAGCGATTGTTCTCCATAGGTGCAGAGTAAGCATTATGCCAGCCGTACATGGGTCACATTTCAACAGAATTTTCTTTCGAAAATCTTATCTAAGAATTTTTGTCCGATTTTCGCACCATTAGTAGGCTGCATGTTTTCAGGCTGTTTTCGTGCGGCCATCGAATTTGAGTGATCGGCATTTGTTATCATGCGGCTTTTCCTCTTTCAAATTGCTAACTTTCATATTTTTTAAAATCGATCATTTGACCAGGCCAAAAGCTTACATTTTAAACAAGCAAAAAATTTGGGGGAGCATACCCATGTATTTCTAAAGCTGGTGCAGCTATGAACCAAAAGACATGTATATTAAAAAAGAATAGCGCACACATGCAAAAGAAATTTCTACCAAATTTGAATACTCTATTGGTGTCCTCTATCAAGTAGATATAGGAGGAGTCCCCTGTAGTGCATTAGCACATCTTTCCCAGCAAGGAGTGTTGTCTCCAAGGGTTAGAGAGGCTGGATTCATCCCTTTTTTATGGATAGTGTAGGACCCACTGAGAATGGGGTACTTTGACGCAGTGGTGGGCTTGAGCACTATATGGCCATATGGTGGGACCAAACCCCCATTTTTATTTATGGATTGTCTCCAAATTTGATAGTCATTTCTTTTGCATGGTTGCGCTATTCTTTTTTAATATACATGTTGCTTGGTCCATAGCTGCACCGGCTTTAGATATACATGTTCAGGGTTTGCTCCCCTAATTTTTTGCTTTTTTATTATGTATTCGGTCTGACCAGACTTCTGAGGTTGAGCATCCAATCCCCCACACACACCTGTATTCTATTGGTGTCCTCTATCAAGTAGATATAAGAGGAGTCCCCTGCAGTGCATTAGCACACCTTCCCAGGAAGGAGTGTTGTCTCCAAGGGTAACACTTTCCTGGGAAGGTGTGCTAATGCACTGCAGGGGACTCCTCTTATATCTACTTGATAGAGGACACCAATAGAATACAGGTGTGTGTGGGGGATGGGATAGAGGCTGGATTCACCCCTTTTTTATGGATAGTGTAGGACCCACTGATAATGGGGTACTTTGACGCAGTGGTGGGCTTGAGCACGATATGGCCATATGGTGGAACTAAATCCCCATTTTTATTTATGGATTGTCTCCGTATTTGATAGTCATTTCTTTTGCATGGTTGCGCTATTCTTTTTTAATATACAAAAGCTTACATTTGCGTTTTCAAATAAGGATCGATCCTAAAGGCAATAAAACTGAAGAGGATTGGCAACACATTTGGTCCACAGCCACTTCAGGCTCTATCATTATGACTTCTGCCAAATTGGCATTAAAGGTCATCACCCCACGGCTTCCCACTGTCAGTGGCTCCTTGGGATCAATGATTTCACCTGGCATTCCCACCTTGTAAACAAAGGGACGGGGACAGAGATAACATTACTGCCCAAATATGGCCACTAACCATATTGACCATCATTTGTCCAATGATGTCTTCACCAACCCTGCCCCTTCCCTTATAAAAATGATGACAGCTCAGGAGCTGACATTTGACTAGAAGTAGCTTAAAGAATCACTTGTGTGGACTGGATCATCGTTTTTTTTTTTTAATTTTTTTTATTGGCGAGATGGTGGCCGCGGGCATCGTGATTGATGATGGAATTAATAAGGGACATTTTTGGTGGATTTAAATTTTTTTAATAAATAACTTATCAAACATTTAGGAGGCTCTGAGGAAGAGGTACCGCCTCAAAACGCGTCAGCTGTTTTCCTTGACTTAGACAGTGGACTCCAACATTATGGACGTTGTCAGTCGGATTTGATATGCTGGTTTACATCACTTGTTTGTGAGTAGACATTTTTTAACAATTTATTAATAAAAGACTACTGAGGATAATGCGCAAGGCTGGTGCGCCCTCTTTTTTTGTGTTTATGTTTACAGTACCACATATATAACCCTTAGGTCTGGTATAGATTTTGAGGGGAACCCCATGCCAAAATTTTAAATAAAATGACGTGGGGGTCCCCCCCAAAATGCTTCTGAATTGCACGTGTGTTCAGTTGTGTTCAGGATTTCAGCACGGATTGCTCTCCTACTGCAGGAGTTGACACCCCTTATCTACTATGTATTGGCCAGTAGTGATCGACCAGTTATAGGCAAAGCCGATATATTGAGGGCCGATATACACTTTCCTCGATATATCGGAATCGGCCACCAAGGTGATCGATATTGCCGATATTTCGGGAAAGTGCTTGTATCAAAGTGATGCCTGCAGCTAGAGGCATCACCCCGGTATCGGCGTCCATAGCCGACGGTCGGCTATATTGTAATGACAACCGATGTGGCTGAGAAGCCGCTCGGCTGTCATTACAAGGAACGGGAGGGGACATCCCCCCCCTCCCGCTGCCTTCCACGGCTCGCCCAGGTCTCCCATCCCACCAGAAGACCCGGGCAACCAGCCTGCGTGGCCACCGAAGACCCGATCAAAGCCGCATTCAGATTTCATCGGGTCTCCATGTAAAAACCCGGAAGTGATGTCATGACATCACTTCCAGGTACTCAGCGCCAGATTAAAAAACATGACAGCATTCAAAACAGCCAAACTTGGCGTTTTGAATGCTTTTAAGTGCAGAGGAGGGGTTTGGGGTCTTTTAGACCCCCAGATCCCTCCACAAGAGTACCTGTCAAGTGATAAAAATAAAAAAAATAAAAAAATTTAAATGTACAAAAATATCGGCCAATACCGATATGCAATGGTCAAAATATCGGTATCAATGGAGGAAATAAAGTTTGATGGGCGCTCCCGCTTGGACATAAGTCTTCAATGAAGCAGTCTCAGTGGGGGAAGTGCAACCCGACTGATAGATGAATATCACAAATGCACAGATATGGCGATTACATCGAGGGCAGCTCTTATGGGCCGAAGCAAAAGTTCCACTGACAGGCAAAAAGGAAGGTAAGGCGCCACTCAGTGTAGCAGATGTAGTTTTATTTCAATGACACACATAAAGACTTACATTAAGGCAAGCCTATATCCTCATGGCTCTGGGTCCTTCCTGGTCCACTGTGTTCCTGTCCTCAAAGCTGGCCGGCAGCCAGGAGATGACGCTGCAGGAGGAACCAATCGACCGGACTTGATCAGATCATGCATCATCTTTAGAACAGTTTAAAGCAGTGTGTAGCGTATGGCCTGAGCACTGAAAGTCTGACCCCCCCCTTCAACCTCTGCAGCAATGCTGGAAGCACTCATTTGTCTATTTCCCAAATACAACTTCTGGATATGACGCTGAGCACGTGCACTCAACTTCTTGGTCAACCATGACGAGGCCTGTTCTGAGAGGAACCTGTCTTGTTAAACTGCTGTATGGTCTTGGCTACCGTGCTGCAGTTCAGTTTCAGGGTCTTGGCAATCTTCTTATAGCCTAGGCCATCTTTATGTAGAGCAACAATTCTTTTTTTTTCAGATCCTTAGAGAGTACTTTTCCATGAGGTGCCGTGTTGAATTTTCAGTAACCAGTATGAGAGAGTGAGAGCGATAACACCAAATTTAACACACCTGGTCCCAATTCACGAGTCACATTACACTGGGGAGGGAAAATGGCTAATTGAGCCCAATTTGGACATTTTCACTTAGGGGTGTACTCACTTTTGTTGCCAGCGGTTTAGACATTAATGGCTGTGTGTTGAGTCATTTTGAGGGGACAGCAAATGTACACTGTTATACAAGCTGTACACTCACTACTTTACATTGTAGCAAAGTATCATTTCTTCAGTGTTGTCACATGAAAAGATATAATAAAATATTTACAAAAATGTGAGGGGTGTACTTACTTTTGAGAGATACTGTATACACTGCCTGGCCAAAAAAAAAAGTTGGCACCAAAAAAAAGGTCCCACACTCTAATATTTTGATACTGCATGCTTAGTTTAGTTAGTTGCTTAGTTAATTCCAGATGGCAATTTTTTTTTTTTTTTTGGCCAGACAGTGTGTGTGTGTGTGTGTGTGTGTATATATATATATATATATATATATATATATATATATATATAGAATATATATAGATGTAGCACCCTCCTAGTTAGGTAGGTGCTAGGTAGAGCATTTATTGCTCCTGCTGCTTATCAGGGGAGCCTGATCTAATAGGTTGCTTGTCATGTTTACAGGTGTGATTCACTGGGTCTGAGGGAGTGTCCCCACTGCACCCAATGAGGGAGCTTGTTGGACAGTAGAGGAAACATAGCCAGTGACACATCATGTTTTATGGCAGTCCCAGTGGGAGGGCATTCTTGCAATGCATCCTGGGATTGACCATAAATACTGAGGGGATATGTGACAGGGCTTCTTTGGCATGAAGCAGAGTCCCAGGAGGAGGTGGACGGCTGTCTCTCCTCCTGCAGTGTGTGAGATAGGTGGTCTTAGGTGGTCGGCCTAGTGAACCAGGTGTGGAGCTGAGCTGCAGAAGATCCAGTGTAACTGAAGGAGGAGCTGCTAGCAGAGTCTTTTGGGAAAAACAGTGTCCTTGAGTATTGAGGGACCTGCCAAAGGGTCTGACCCAGGAAGGGGATCAAGGAGCTAGCACAAGGAGTATGACAGTAAAGAGGGTGCCATGTAGAAAGCCCTGAAGAATAGGAACAAAAGGGGGTGCCAGGAAGGGCCCTTAAGAGTGTTCTGCAGTACAGTATACAGCTTATCTAAAGCGGTTCATTTATTACTACTTCATCACTATTGACAAGGTGAAACAGCGGCCTTGCCGCACTCAAGTACAGTTAAACGTCCCAGCAAATTTTGCATAGTTTATTCAAGCTGGAGTATCCCACTCATTCCCTTCTCCTATCCAAGTTCTCAATAAAACCACAAAAACCAAAACCCCTAGACTGTTTCTTGACTGAGCCAGGCACTTTGAAGTCGCTGAACTATTGTACTGTTGCTATGGGTAACCGAGGGGAACCTGTCACCAGCAGTTCCCCAGGGAGTAGTGCTACATATATATATATATATATATATATATATATATACATATGTTAATTATTTTTTTTGCCTTTTTAGGATTTCCTTTTTTCGTTATTATTTGTACAAGGAGTTCCATTCCTACCTGATAGACTTTAGATTTTTCAGTTAATTAGTTGACCTTTTATTTCCTTTCCTCTATTTCCCCTTCCAATTTTCCCCTGGTTCATAAAAAAGCTAATCACCCCATTTACTTACCCCTTCTATCCATAGACACTCCCACTCACTCTGCTCTCACTTTCTATTCCCCCTACACACACCTTTCCATTTTTTTGTACCCTTTTTCAACCTATTTGACTAGCCTCACAATTGAAGAATGCAAAAATAATTACGTTACCTTCCATTAAATAAAGTAACCTTTTACCTCACCCACATTTATACTTTTCCCTTTTGTGCTAGGTATTTACTAAACTATAAAACCTCCTTTGGAAATATCTTGGTTTATTACGTATATACAAAACAAGACATCATCATTCCGCTGGTTGACTGTTAAATGTTATTTCAAGAGTAGCCAAGATACTATATGATCATTTCAGATGCTTATGTCATATTTAGAATATTGCTAATCTTGTTTGCTCCTTTCTTGTTTTGCAATAAATAAAGAATGTAAAAAAGGAGATAAGAAATGGCAGCTTACATATCTACATCAATACAAATTGCCTTTAAATTAGCCTCTAACACGAAGTTTATCCAATAGCTGATTTAACTTTAAGGAGCACATTTGCACAAACATCACATTTTCTAAAAATTTTCTAGGATGAACCCTGTGAAAGGTTTCTGCACAAATGATGGGTGCTCCCAACCACCATGGCTTTGCATTGGTCCTTCTGGGGAATGCTATGTCTTTAGGGTTAATAGGAAATGGATACGGAGAGTAGAAGATTGCCTTTTCTGGGTGTATGCTCTCAGTACCGCAATCTTGATGTCTCAGCAATTTTATTAAGTATTGTTTAATAAAGTTTAATTTACAGATTTATTTATTTATCTGATAAAATAAAGTTCCGCAGCCATATTAATTGCAAATTTTTTTTTGTCTTTCTGCTTTTTTTTTTTTTAATTTTTTAAATTTGAAATGTATTTTGTATTATAGTTGTTATGTGCTCTTACGCCGCCTGTAATCCCATGGCATCCTCGATAATTCAAAGTAATGTGCGTCCAGTCAGCTCATTAGCACATGCTGAGTCTCTGTGGTTCCATAGCCTGGTATTTCATGAACAGAGAGCATATAATTAGGTGGCTGACTTGTAGTCTGTGTGTGGTCTGATCCCAGGCTACCACCCAGGGACATGCATACAGGCTGGGGCAGCGTATCCAAATTGTTATGCCCAATACAATAATCTACTCATCTCCAGCTTGTTACCAGCTTTGACTAACGAAGAACTGCAACATACCTGAAAACCTTGCAGCCCTGATCCCTGTTCATAAATTCATAGGAAAGCAAGCCAGTGCTCCGATAAAGGGCAACTCTGGCCAACAATTAGCATCACCATGATGTCAAACGATTGAGAGCCTTGCAACCTAATTTAGGGAGGCAGTACATTTGTCTCCATGGTGTGCATGGTGTTTTACATTTTCAGTGCATGTTAGCAAGGTGACAATAAATCCAGATTACCTGATGGAACTAGAGAACACATGAAAGGCTTGCGTCAACAGGCATTGGGTATGTGTTGATGGGCAAATGCAGCTTTCTTTCAGGTACATTCCACTTGCCTTGTGATCAATTTAAAAAAGGGAACTAAACTCTAAACTGGGAACGCGATTAGAATAAATTTTTAACATTCAAAGCAAATTCACCCATCCACGACTCCAAGCATTTTGTCACTTAAAAAATCACTTTGAAAAACATGTTAGCATTTTTTGCCACAGCCATCTTGAGTAAGGGTAGATCAGTGGTCCTTAACCCTGGCCTACAGGGCCCACTAACAGGCCAGATTTGCAAGATAACTGAAATACATCCCAGGTGATGTCATTTGCTGCTCAGTGATTGCAGTACTCTAGTCTGCATCTCCCCAAGGTAATACTTAAAATCTGGCCTGTTAGTGGGCCCTAAGGACCGGAGTTGAGGACCACTGGGGTAGATGATTCATGTAGCATTTGCTTCCTGGAATCCATCTCCCTTAGCTCTGGCATGCAGGCAGGAGGGCGTGCTTAGCTGATAAAGCTCCTCCTCCAGATGAAAGAAAAAAAAAGTGCCAATGAGGACTCCTGGGATGTATTATATAATTTTGGAATAGGCCAGAAACCAGGAAGTAACTAAAGAAATGTAGAAAGAAAGTTAAAACGAGTAAATATAATATAATATAATATAATATCATATACCTTCCTATCTATTTACCAATGCTAATATCATAAGGACTAAAATAGTTAATGCTGATTGAGAGAGTTTAGTTCCACTTTAAAAGGTCCATAAATAAATAAAAAATTCATTGACTTGTGAATCTGACCTGCAGTTGACTTTCTGACCTGCATTTCACATCCTTTTGCTTTTGCATTCCCGTTGATTTGTATGAGGAGAGAAGTCGTTCTGGAAAGAACAAAAGCTCATTGACACAAGCCTTTACATGCATTCACTGAGGTTCATATTCCAGACCATTAGAAAAGATAAATATCGTCATCTATGAGCTTTCGTCTGGCAAGGCGGGCAGATGTAGGGGAATACCAGAATGAAATTTAAATACACTCAGCAGGTAGTCATGTGTCTCCTGAACCAATTTAAAGTGAACCTGTACTTTAGCCATAGTGGGTAAAGTAATAGGTTCACTTTACTGTACGGAGAATACAAAGCCATTACCTACCTACCACGCCCTTCCTTTAGCTGTTTTGCTCAACTTTTAGCCTGACCAAGTTGTTGTTTAAATTTTAACTTGATGGGCAAGGGCTGTCCATGTGTCAGAGTCAACATTCAGGCCAGCAGTTATAGCAGTAGAGAGACTCCAGCAGGATAAGTACACAAGTAGGTCAGCCTGAAGGATGATGTGGGCTCACCCAGGTTGCGGGGTCTAAGCACTAACTGGTATTCACCAGAGCTCCTGATAGTGGAGATGGGTTTTTCCTTTGCGCAGTCCTCAGGATCACCTCACCAGGAGATGAGCAAGCTGGGGTTCAGTAACAAACAAAGCCGGTAGGAATCAAGCAGAAGCATAGTCAGTATAAAAGCCAAAGGTCGGTGACAAGTGGTTGCAGGTTGGGATCAAGCAGAAGCATAGTCAACGAACAAGTCAAGGTCTATAATGAATGGTTGCAGGTTGAGATCAAGTGAAAATGTGGTCAAGAAACAAGCCAAAAGTCAGCAATGAGTGGTAGTGAGAGAGAGAGAAGGAAAGCTGCAGGTATGCAAAGGGGCAAGATATTGTCTGGAGAGAGTACAATAATCTGGCAAACAGGAAGTTCAGAGACATGATTTAAATCAGGAAGTTCATGGGAGGAGCAAAGAGTTCAAGGTTCACCAGAAACAAGAGTCAGGGCAAGATTGTCCAAAGGAATCAAACAGGGAGCTGTCCAGCATCTCAGGTGGCACAGTGAGAAGAGCTACAGCCAGACACCACAGAGGTTGCAGGTTCAGATCCAGACCCTGACACCATGATTAGGTACTGAGGGCAGTATTGTGGGGAAGCAGGTAGAGTGACACATTTTTCCAATTACCCTAAACTGCTTGATGGATTTTTATTGAGTGTTTGCTAACTCTAGGGCAGTGGTCCTCAACCCTGGTCCTCAGGGCCCACTAACAGGCCAGGTTTTCAAGATAACTGAAATACATCCCAGGTGATATCATTTGCTGCTCAGTGATTGCAGTATTCTAGTCTGCATCTCCCCAAGGTAATACTTAAAATCTGGCCTGTTAGTGGGCCCTGAGGACCGGAGTTGAGGACCACTGCTCTAGGGGATGTGGAATAAGGTGTAATACTTAACTTTTTTCTCACTGTGCAGGTTACCTCTATCTGTGTGATAGGTCCCCCCACTGCCTCTTCTATAGGATGCCCTGGCTAGAAGTTGCACAATGACATCATCAACTACAATGCAGAGCCAATAGTCTTGCACTGTACATTAAGACAGTGAGGGATGGCCAACAAGCTGGAGTAGACGGAGCACAGAAGCCTGCAGTAGTAAACAATAAACTAAGTATTACATCTCTTTCCTCATTCCCTAGAGGTAGTGAGCATTTAACCCATGCAGTGCAGGAGTGGGGGCACTTCAAGGGTAGTTTTTTTTATATTTCCTGGAGTTGGGCTTTAGGGCTGATAATGTTTTTTTTATAAATCATTGGACACCCCTGAACTGAAATCTTCTGGGCATCATATCTATCTAGGGTGAGTATGAAGGGAATGGCAGTGGGCAATGTGTGCAGGAGAGAAATGCAAAGTGCGTGATGGCAGGTAGCATGTACAGGAGAGGGATGAGGAGGGTATGATACTAGGCATTATGTGTTGAGAGAAGTGCAGAGGGTATAACAGCATACAATATGTGCAAGAGAGGAGAGTGAAAGGTGATATGGAAGGCAATATGTGCAGGGTGTTATGGTGGGCAACATGTATGGGAGAGGAGTGCAAAGACTATGATGGCACAGTAGATGCAAGAGAGGAATGCAAAGACTATGATGACAGGCGTTAGATGGAAGAGAGGAGTGCAAAGACTATGATGGCAGGCAGTAGATGCAGGAGAAGAGTACAAAGACTATGATGGCAGGCAGTAGATGCAGGAGATGAGTGCAAAGACTATGATGGCAGGCAGTAGATGCAGGAGAAGAGTGCAAAGACTATGATGGCAGGCAGTAGATGCAGGAGAAGAGTACAAAGACTATGATGGCAGGCAGTAGATGCAGGAGAGGAGTGCAAAGACTATGATGTCAGGCAGTAGATGCAGGAGAGGAGTGCAAAGACTATGATGGCAGGCAGTAGATGCAGGAGAAGAGTACAAAGACTATGATGGCAGGCAGTAGATGCAGGAAAGGAGTGCAAAGACTATGATGGCAGGCAGTAGATGCAGGAGAGGAGTGCAAAGACTATGATGGCAGGCAGTAGATGCAGGAGAAGAGTGCAAAGACTATGATGGCAGGCAGTAGATGCAGGAGAAGAGTACAAAGACTATGATGGCAGGCAGTAGATGCAGGAGAAGAGTACAAAGACTATGATGGCAGGCAGTAGATGCAGGAGGGGAGTGCAAAGACTATGATGGCAGGCAGTAGATGCAGGAGAAGAGTGTAAAGACTATGATGGCAGGCAGTAGATGCAGGAGATGAGTGCAAAGACTATGATGGCAGGCAGTAGATGCAGGAGAGGAGTGCAAAGACTATGATGGCAGGCAGTAGATGCAGGAGAAGAGTACAAAGACTATGATGGCAGGCAGTAGATGCAGGAGAGGAGTGCAAAGACTATGATGGCAGGCAGTAGATGCAGGGGAGGAGTGCAAAGACTATGATGGCAGGCAGTAGATGCAGGAGGGGAGTGCAAAGACTATGATGGCAGGCAGTAGATGCAGGAGAGGAGTGCAAAGACTATGATGGCAGGCAGTAGATGCAGGAGGGGAGTGCAAAGACTATGATGGCAGGCAGTAGATGCAGGAGAGGAGTGCAAAGACTATGATGGCAGGCAGTAGATGCAGAAGGGGAGTGCAAAGACTATGATGGCAGGCAGTAGATGCAGGAGAAGAGTGCAAAGACTATGATGGCAGGCAGTAGATGCAGGAGAAGAGTACAAAGACTATGATGGCAGGCAGTAGATGCAGGAGATGAGTGCAAAGACTATGATGGCAGGCAGTAGATGCAGGAGAAGAGTGCAAAGACTATGATGGCAGGCAGTAGATGCAGGAGAAGAGTGCAAAGACTATGATGGCAGGCAGTAGATGCAGGAGAGGAGTGCAAAGACTATGATGTCAGGCAGTAGATGCAGGAGAGGAGTGCAAAGACTATGATGGCAGGCAGTAGATGCAGGAGAAGAGTGCAAAGACTATGATGGCAGGCAGTAGATGCAGGAGAAGAGTGCAAAGACTATGATGGCAGGCAGTAGATGCAGGAGAAGAGTGCAAAGACTATGATGGCAGGCAGTAGATGCAGGAGAGGAGTGCAAAGACTATGATGTCAGGCAGTAGATGCAGGAGAAGGGGTGCAAAGACTATGATGGCAGGCAGTAGATGCAGGAGAAGAGTACAAAGACTATGATGGCAGGCAGTAGATGCAGGAGAGGAGTGCAAAGACTATGATGGCAGGCAGTAGATGCAGGAGAGGAGTGCAAAGACTATGATGGCAGGCAGTAGATGCAGGAGGGGAGTGCAAAGACTATGATGGCAGGCAGTAGATGCAGGAGAGGAGTGCAAAGACTATGATGGCAGGCAGTAGATGCCGGAGGGGAGTGCAAAGACTATGATGGCAGGCAGTAGATTCAGGAGGGGAGTGCAAAGACTATGATGGCAGGCAGTAGATGCAGGAGAAGAGTACAAAGACTATGATGGCAGGCAGTAGATGCAGGAGAGGAGTGCAAAGACTATGATGGCAGGCAGTAGATGCAGGAGAGGAGTGCAAAGACTATGATGGCAGTGAGTAGATGCAGGAGGGGAGTGCAAAGACTATGATGGCAGGCAGTAGATGCCGGAGAGGAGTGCAAAGACTATGATGGCAGGCAGTAGATGCCGGAGGGGAGTGTAAAGACTATGATGGCAGGCAGTAGATGCAGGAGATGAGTGCAAAGACTATGATGGCAGGCAGTAGATGCAGAAGGGGAGTGCAAAGACTATGATGGCAGGCAGTAGATGCAGGAGAAGAGTGCAAAGACTATGATGGCAGGCAGTAGATGCAGGAGAGGAGTGCAAAGACTATGATGGCAGGCAGTAGATGCCGGAGGGGAATGCAAAGACTATGATGGCAGGCAGTAGATGCAGGAGAAGAGTGCAAAGACTATGATGGCAGGCAGTAGATGCAGGAGAGGAGTGCAAAGACTATGATGGCAGGCAGTAGATGCCGGAGGGGAGTGCAAAGACTATGATGGCAGGCAGTAGATGCAGAAGGGGAGTGCAAAGACTATGATGGCAGGCAGTAGATGCAGGAGAAGAGTGCAAAGACTATGATGGCAGGCAGTAGATGCAGGAGAAAAGTACAAAGACTATGATGGCAGGCAGTAGATGCAGGAGATGAGTGCAAAGACTATGATGGCAGGCAGTAGATGCAGGAGAAGAGTGCAAAGACTATGATGGCAGGCAGTAGATGCAGGAGAAGAATACAAAGACTATGATGGCAGGCAGTAGATGCAGGAGAGGAGTGCAAAGACTATGATGGCAGGCAGTAGATGCAGGAGAGGAGTGCAAAGACTATGATGGCAGGCAGTAGATGCAGGAGAAGAGTGCAAAGACTATGATGGCAGGCAGTAGATGCCGGAGAGGAGTGCAAAGACTATGATGGCAGGCAGTAGATGCCGGAGGGGAGTGCAAAGACTATGATGGCAGGCAGTAGATGCAGAAGGGGAGTGCAAAGACTATGATGGCAGGCAGTAGATGCAGGAGAAGAGTGCAAAGACTATGATGGCAGGCAGTAGATGCAGGAGAAGAGTACAAAGACTATGATGGCAGGCAGTAGATGCAGTAGAAGAGTACAAAGACTATGATGTCAGGCAGTAGATGCAGGAGGGGAGTGCAAAGACTATGATGGCAGGCAGTAGATGCAGGAGAGGAGTGCAAAGACTATGATGGCAGGCAGTAGATGCAGGAGAGGAGTGCAAAGACTATGATGGCAGGCAGTAGATGCAGGAGAGGAGTGCAAAGACTATGATGGCAGGCAGTAGATGCCGGAGGGGAGTGCAAAGACTATGATGGCAGGCAGTAGATGCAGAAGGGGAGTGCAAAGACTATGATGGCAGGCAGTAGATGCAGAAGGGGAGTGCAAAGACTATGATGGCAGGCAGTAGATGCAGGAGAGGAGTGCAAATACTATGATAGCAGGCAGTAGATGCAGGAGAAGAGTGCAAAGACTATGATGGCAGGCAGTAGATGCAGGAGAAGAGTGCAAAGACTATGATGGCAGGCAGTAGATGCAGGAGGGGAGTGCAAAGACTATGGCATTGGGCAAAACAGTTAACCTTTTGACTTACCAATGGTGGTTACTAATATTTTCATAACTTGTAACTAATAAATATGGTCATAGCCATGCTGGTGAATGCCAGAGGCAGGGAAGTAACCCCACAATGCAGCTCTGTGTGTGAATGGACACGGGGGGAACTCAGCAAAAGCAAGGGACCAGAAGCTCTTGTGTAGGACCTGAGAAGAGGGGGATTGGGGCTGCTCTGTGCAAGACCATTACTCAGAGCAGGTAAGTAAGACATGTTTGTTTTTGTTTTGTTTTTTATTGTTTTTTCTTTTTTAATTTTTAAAAGACTTTAATATCACATTAACTACCAAAAGATTTAACCCCTTTCATGACCAGGCCATTTTTGCGGTACGGCACTGCGTTACTTTTAACTGACAACACTGTAAACAAAAAAAATGTAATTTTTGTCCCACCAATAGAGCTTTCTTTTGGTGATATTTAATCACTACTGCATTTTTATTTTTGCTGCTATAAACAAAAAAAGGCCAAAAATTATGAAAAAAAAATATATATATATTTCTTACTTTCTACTATAAAACACACAAAAAAAAAAATGTAAAAATCTAGTTTCTTCATCAATTTAGGTCATAATGTATTCTGCTACATATTTTTGGTAAAAAAATCCCAATAAGTGTCTACAAACTATGTGAAATATACTGCAATTTTTATTTTTTTTTATACTAGTAATAGCAGTGATCAGCGAATTATAGCGGGACTGCGATATTGCGCAGACAATCGAACACTAAGTGACACTTTTGATACTAATACAGTAATCAGTGCTTATAATATGCACTGTCACTGTACTAATGACACTGGCTGGGAAGGGGTTAAACATCTAGAGCGATCAAAGGGTTAACTGTGATCCTAGCTAGTGTTTTTGTGTGTACTATGTGGTGCTTTCACTAGGGGAAGTTTTGGGTTCTAGTCCTTAGAATCAGTGCCCACCCATGCTGCCAATCAGTGCTCATCAGTGCCGCCAAACAGTGCCCTTCCGTGCCGTCTATCAGTGCAGCCTCATCAGTGGCTCTTCATCAGTGCCCATCAGTGCTGCCTCATCAGTGCTCATCAGTGCAGCCTATCAGTGCCCATCAATGCAGCCTCATCAGCGCACATCAGTGTGGCCTCATCAGTCCCCATCAGTGCAGCCTATCAGTGCCCATCAGTGCAGCCTCATTAGCGCACATCAGTATGGCCTCATCAGTGCCCATCAGTGCAGCCTATCAGTGCCCATTAGTGAAGCCTATCAGTGCCCATCAGTGCAGCCTCATCAGTGCCGATCAGTGCCGCCTCATCAGTGCCCATCAGTGCAGCCTATCAGTGCCCATCAGTGCAGCCTCATCAGCGCACATCAGTGAAGGAGAAAAATTATTCCTGTTTCTTTTAACAAACTTTGAAAAATGTTTGTTTTTTGTTTTTTCAAAATTTTCATTATTTTTTCATTTTTAGCAAAATGTAAAAATCCCAGCGGCGATTAAATACCACAACAGAAATCTCTATTTGTATGAAAAAAATGCAAAAAATGTTATATGGGTACAGCGCTGCATGATTGTCAATTGTCATTCAAAGTGTGAGAGCGCTGAAAGCTAAAAATTTACCTGGGCAGGTACCAGGTAAAAGTGCACTGTAGGCAAGCAGTTAAGAATTAATGTACTGCAAGTGCGACTCTTTTTCACGTTTCTGCACGCTTTCCCAACGCGCAAATGTGAATGCAGCCGGCCCTATTCAACTATAGCGTAGCAGGAGTGCAAGTTTTTGCTTGCTTTTTTTTTGCACAATTTTTGCACGTTCTTCCCATGTTTTCATGCAACGCACACAGTGCAGCCCATTCCCAATAAGGAGGGTCCGCGCAGCACATTTTTAACCACTTGCCGACCGGTCACATTGACCGTACTGCGGCAAACTGGCTCATTCCCGTCCAGCAATGTAGACCTACGTCACTGGACTCCTCCTCTTGTGGGCGGCGCGCGTGCCGCCGGAGGCTCACTCCCGCTATATTCAGTCACAGTGGGAGTAGGGCCAGGGGCTCTTCCCCGATCGTCGGGGAATCGAGTGTGGAGATCCGCCCGCTTGTGTAAACAAAGCAGGCGGATCTCCTAAGTGACAGGCAGGGTCAGATTGCAGGGTTCAGCTTGGCTGAACCTGAGATCTGTGCCTGTGTCACTCAGTCACCTCCCCCCACACACGTCAGTAAGCACCAGGCATACATTAACCCCTCCCTCTCCAATAAAATTAACCCCTTCCCTGCCAGTGTAATTTTTACAGTAACAGTGCATATTTATAGCAATCATTACTGTAGTAATGTCACTGGTACCCCCAAAAGTGTCAAAAATGTCAGTTAGGGTCCGATCTGTCCGCCGCAATGTCGCAGTCCCGCAAAAAAAATCGCAGATCGCCGCCATTGCTCGTTAAAAAAAAAAACACCAAAAATCTTCCCCTTAGTTAGTAAACGCAATAACTTTTGCACAAACCAATCAAAATACGCTTATTGTGATTTTTTTTTACCAAACATAGGTAGCATAAAACAAATTGGCCAAAAATTTAAAAAAATTTTGATCTTTACATTTTTTTGGGGGGAATTTCATATAAAAAAATGTGAAAAATATTGTTATTTTTTCAAAATTTACACTCTTTTTTTGTTTATAGCGCAAAAAGTTAAAATCGCACAGGTGATCAAATACCACCAAAAGAAAGCTCTGTTTGTGGGGAAAAAAGGACGTAAATTTCGTTTGGGTACGGCGTCACTCGACCACGCAATTGTCAGTTAAAGTCATGCAGTGGCGAATCGCGAAATACCCCCTGGTCAGGAAAGGGGTAAAATCTTCCAGGGCTTAAGTGGTTAAGAATTAATGTACTGCAAGCGTGACTCTTTTATCACGTTTCTGCACGCTTTCCCAACGCGCAAATGTGAATGCAGCCGGCCCCATTCGACCATAGCGTAGCAGGAGTGCAAGTTTTTGCTTGCTTTTTTTTGCACAATTTTTGCACGTTCTTCGCATGTTTTCATGCAACGCACACAGTGCAGCCCATTCACAATAACGAGGGTCCGCGCAGCACATTTTTAAAAAGGGATCAGGGGCGTCTTTCCCTATGTTTCTCATAGGTACAGCAGCCTATTCAAGCGTACCGGGACATTTGCACGTGCAAACGCTCACGCCCACGTGTGAACCTAGACTAAATGCAAATGAAAAAATGATCACGGACTGTATTTAACTGTGTTATGGATTGCAGTAACCTGACTTGATCAGGTAACTTTCAGGTTATATAAAGAAGCCGTATTATATATGTGGTATTGTGTTTGATAGAAGTCTTTATTCCTTCCTGAGGTCTACATCCTGCAGACTGTCAGGCGCTTGCGACTTCCTCCACTAATGTACATCTCCCAGGTAATCCCACAAATCCCTCTTCCTTTCTTGTGTGCTTGAGCTGTCTGCCGGCAGACACACCCCTCCTTTTAACAAGTAACTTCACAGGGTGAAGCCATGCCAGCTGGGCTGTTTCCTCTGCATCAAAGGGTTAAAGTTAGCAGAGGAGGAGCTGGCTGGGAAATAAGGCAGAGGTGCAGACAGGAAAAAAGTTTAGGTGTGTGAGAGGTCTGAAGACATTACAGGAGCTCCATGCGGATGAGACCAGATGCTGCTGCTTTGTGGAGGTGTCAAGTGGACAGGTAGAGATAGCACAAGCTCCCTTCATCACTGCTAATCAGTGGATGGCCTGAGGCTGGCTTGTCATTGCCTTGGCTGTCAAAGTCTCGAAGGAAGATGGACCTAAGTAAATAGCTCATCTCTTAACTTGAAGACGGAGATCAGGGAGTTGTTGAGATCAGGAAATCCTGCCTTTATGTTTAGGTTTTGGACATCTTCCAGCTGCCAAGTTCCATTTACCTGGTGGACCGCAGATCTGATTACAGATGGACTTTCACAACAGTGATGGTTGACTCCAATGTTCGGGTTCCCGATGATGTGACTGTCCAGAAAGGACCATCCCGCTGACCTCTCAACATCTTCTGGATAAATCTTTTATGGGCAGTGTCCAGATTGGATTGTGAAGGTATGTACTGTATTGTGGTGTAAGCATGCATTTCCATGTAGGTGAAAATGTTAAAAGGAAAATACTTAAATTAGTTTTCTACTACTTAACCAACGTCTTTGCAACAAATGATGAAGATTATTCCCTTGGATGCAGACTGATCTACTCAAACTTTGTGTCATTTTTAGATTTTTAGACTGGCCTCTCAACGTAATTGGTGTAAATTTAAAAGATAATAATGAGGGACGCGTGCTTACGTTTTCATATCTAAGAACAATCACAGTAAATATTGACATGGATAATGTAGAAGATGTGACTAATTTGTTAAAAGAGAGGAGAAAAGAAATGAGAGCAAAATTTGAGCTGTTGCCCATTGTTTTGTTTTTTTATTGGTGATCAATCAAAAAATCTTTTTTATTTTTTTTTCAAAAAAATCTAAGTGAAAACCTAAATTTATTATATTACCAAAAGTATTGGGGTGCCAATATACGTAAGCATTTTTTTATATATATTTTTTTTCTGATCCATTTCCCCCATCTTGAAGAAAAAGAGTGTACAAAAATAGATAATTGAAACCTTGATGCATATATGGCTTTATCTCTTCCCCTTTACATGGGCTGCCGTACACACATACACTAAATTACCAAAAGTATTGGGACGCCTGTCTTTACACACACACACATGAACTTTAATGACATCCCAGTCTTAAGGGCCATACACACTATGAGATTTTCTGAAGACTTTTTCCTTCTGATTTACCTTTTCTATGTAGTGCAAGGGCCTGCCAGATTGCATACAAATTGAAAGTGTTTAGGTTTGACCTCATATTATCTGGTTTTGGTAAGTCTAAAGGAAAAAGTCTTCAGAAAATCTTATAGTGTGTATGGCCCATTAGTCCGTAGGGTTCAATATTGAGTTTGCCCACCCTTTGCAGCTATAAGAGCTTCAACTCTTCTGGGAAGGCTGTCCACAAGGTTTAGGAGTGTGTCTATGGGAATGTTTGACCATTCTTCCAGAAGCGCATTTGTGAGGTCAGGCACTGATGTTGGACGAGACATTCTCCGCTCGAATTCATCCCAAAGGTGTTTTTCGGCTTGAGGTCAGGCCACTCAAGTTCCTCCACCCCAAACTCGTTCATCCATGTCTTTATGGACCTTGCTTTGTACACTGGTCCAAATCATTTGGTGTAGGGTGAATTAAGGTGTGGGGTTGTTTTTCAGGGATTGGGCTTGGCCCCTTAGTTCCAGTGAGGGGAACTCTTAAGGCGTCAGCATACGGAGACATTTTGGACAATTTCATGCTCCTAACTTTGTGGGAACAGTTTAGGGATGGCCCCTTCCTGTTCCAACGTGACTGCTTACCAGTGCACAAAGCAAGGTACATAAATATATGCATAAACAAATTGGGGGGGGGGGGGACTTGACTGGCCTGCACAGAGTCCTGACCTCAACTCGATAGAACACCTTTGGGATGAATTGGAGAGGGGACTGCGAGGTCAGTGCCTGACCTCACAAATGCGCTTCTGGAAGAATGGTCAAACATTCCCATAGACACACTCCTAAACCTTGTGGACAGCCTTCCCAGAAGAGTTGAAGCTGTTATAGCTGCAAAGGGTGGGCCAACTCAATATTGAACCCTACTGACTAAAACTGGGATGCCATTAAAGTTCATGTGTGTGTAAAGGCAGGCGTCCCAATACTTTTGGTAATATAATGTATATATGGGCATGCCGAGGTAGTAACTGCCAATGGCTTGTGTAAAAAGCTACTGTCCACACTGTGCAATTAAAGATGGATGTAAAAGATTATAACTTAGTAGAACACTGAGATATAAAGATACTGAGTCCAGTCCAGCAGATACTGCATTGACAGTTCTGAGCCTGTGTAGCTGGATGAAAAGTTGTTATTACTGCAAAGGGTGGGCCAACTCAATACTAAACCCTATGGACTAAGACTGGGATGCCATTAAAGTTCATGTGTGTGTAAAGGCAGACGTCCCAATACTTTTGGTAATATGGGGTAGTTGCTTTTGGTAACAAATATAAATTTGTATTCTACGGATTACAAATCCACACTAATCTAATAGGGTCCTACACCAATTCTATAACCACAAAAGTATAACCCCCTCTAACTAACAAAGCAATTGTCTAAAATAAATAATGAAAATACTATCCACATCATTTCTTTATACCTTTTTACAAATCCAGTGAGTGAATTTTGTGTTTATCTTCTTTTCTTCCAGAATCTGCTTCATTGAATTATACGTCATTTCATAAGGTAAAGTAAAGCTGACCACACATGTTACAATCTGACTGTTCAATCTCCAGTGAACAATCTCTATGAAGTAGAAGAATCCACCTAAAAAAATCCAACCAATGTATATCCAGTCTAGTTGCTCCATGCACTACATAGCTGTTGTTACAGGTGGACTGTGCTATCTGTTAGATTTAATATGTGTTGCTGTCTTTAAATCACAAAAATTTGCAAGAATGAAAAATAAGTTATAAAAGGAAATCACAAAAGAAAATGTTTAAACTATGTTTAAGGAGGTCTAAAACAAGAACTTACAACATATTTTGGAGCATTTAATAGAGTGAAAAGGAAGTTTTAATTCCTAATTGGGATCAGTTTGAGAATATAGTTTATTATATAAAAATTTTTACTTGATGGAAGAACAAAATTCCAAAAAAAGGAATAAAAAAAAAAATTTTGGGTAGAAGAAGAAGAGGAAAAAAAAGAGAGCAAAAAGACAGGAGAGGGAGATCAGGGTTGGTTCCTACTAACATTACAGCTGGCCATACGCAGTGCAAATGACTATTCCTCACTTCATAGCGACTTGTCAACTAAGTAACTGTTTCCATGATCGAAAGTGATATCAATAACAATAACAACATATGTAATTCTGGTGTACCTATATTGCAAGGACATGTGCAATACAAGACAGAGGAATTTTTTTTTCTTTTTCGAATATAACATACACATATACACTTTGGTTAAAACGGTAAATGTTCTTGCTTCAGATCCATCAACATTAGCTGGGCCTACTGTCAAAATCAATGGTAAAGTTGGGTCCACTAATTGCAAGAATGTCTAATGATCTTTCTGGAAGCGACCAGAAATCTATAAGTTATTGGCCAGCATTTGAATATCTCAACCTAGACGACAACTTTCCAAAGTCTCTAATGCTGGCTATACCCTATACGAAAAATCGTTCGAACTCATTTTCGAAAAACTAACACTTGTGAGAGTAAACGGTCGTGCCATCATGTAATGACCGATAAATCGTTCAATGGACATAAATGAATCAGTTTTTTGTTAGTTTTTTCACATATACCTAGTGCAAACAGTTTGGACGAGAAACACATTACCCTTTCAATTCATCGTTTGTTCAGCAGAAAATTTCCAAACTTGTCCTTCGTTTTTTTGGCCCAAAAACATCACAATTTGTTTCCATTAACTGGCTGAAAAATGAAAGAACTGTCCAAATGACCAAATTTTGGCCGATTTTTTGTATAGTGTATGGCCAGTATAATATTTTGAAGAGAAAGGAGGGGGAAGGTGTATGGCGCTGCCAAAAACTGCTGATGTTTCTATATGTCCAAAATTTAGGCGTTATAGATACATACAAAATAAATCACCACTATGAATAAAGTGTCCAGTGCATCCTATGTGTCTTCCTATTGAATGTGCAATACTAAAAGATAATACAAATAAATAATAAATATTTGTGCTGAAAAGTGGATATAGAATAAGTGAAAATTGGTATGATGAGAAAATTAGATGAAATGTATGAATTAAAAAATAGATAAAGGGGTGGATTTGTACAGAATAAAAATAAATATATAAAAAATAATAAAAAGGA